>NC_041400.2:121222244-121514744 GCF_900747795.2 Erpetoichthys calabaricus
CTCTAAATGCAAATTTGATTTTTTCCAATTTCAAATAGTATATAACATCAGTTACCCACTGACTTAAAAGGGGAAAGTTAGGATTCTTCCAGTTGAGCAAAATAAGTCTACGTGCCAAATATTTTTTCCGGCATAGACATAGGTGGGAGGTGAGGAAAATTGGGCAGGTTTTGTTTAACAAAGTTTCTAATTTGAAGATAAATGATTTTCAGCGGCACATGTTCGATCTCTAGGGCTCTCCACAAACTGGTCCGATCGATGCAATCGAAGGCAGATTTGAAATCAATGAAGACGATGACAGTTCGTTTACCGCATCGAATTCTGAGAGCGAATATCTGGTCGATGCATCCTCGATGTGGTCTAAATCCAGCTTGTTCTTCCCGACTCGTTTGCTCTCGATGTTTGTGTAGCCTCGATTGTATGATTTTCATAAAAACTTTGCTGACAATCGAGAGGAGGCTAATACCGCGATAATTCTTGCATTCCCGACTGTCACCTTTCTTCAAAATAGGCACAACGATCGCTTTCTTCCACGCCGATGGAACTGAATGCCATATATGCGTTACGAGAACGTGGAGTTGTTGTAATAAGACGTCTCCTCCGGCTTTGATCATCTCGGCGGTTACTTGATCTCCTCCCGGTGCTTTACCATTTCTCAGGGATTTTATTGATTTTATTGATTGTTGGTTCGGTATCGGGAAACTGATTCATCGGCTGCTCGATGATCGGTGGTTCGGGCACTGGACCTTGTGGCGGATCATAGTTGTACAGCTGGTGAAAGAATTCTCTCCACCGCTGCAGGCGCTCATGAGGAGAGTTCACGAAAGTTCCATCCGACTTTTTAATATTGTCATTCGTTGATGTAGTTTTGCCGCCTAACCGTCGGATTGTCTGGTACAGCGTCCGGTACTCGTGTCTCAACGTTGCTTCTTCCATGTCGGCCGCAACGCTATTCCAGTGCGCTTCCCGTTCTGATTTAATTTTCTGTCGAACTTCTTTGTTTAATCGTCGGTACTGCTCGAAATCGACGTGTTTCATTTGTTTTCGCTGGTCGATAAGGTCAAGACAATCATCCGAAATCCATTGCTGCGTCCGTCGACGGATGGGTGGGCACAGCTCCATTGCACACCCCACAATGGACTCCGATAGCTGTTTTTCTTGTGCCTCGATATCGCCTGGTATTGTGAGTGCTGCGAATTTGTTGGATAATGCGATTTGAAATTCTCGTCCAGTTGCTGGGTCTCGTAGACAGGCCCAGTTCCTCCTAGTTGGTGGTGACGCCTTTTTCTTCGCTTTTTGTAATTTCATTCGCAATTTCGCTCGGATAAGATAATGGTCCGATCCACAGTCGGGTCCACGCATCGCACGTTGATCTTTGAGTGTTGACCAGAACGTAGTCCAATATCGCCGCATCGTTGCCGGATGGATTTCGCCACGTGAGTTGATGTTTAAGGGGGTGACGAAAGATGCTGTTGCTGACAGTCAAGTTGTTTGACGCTGCAAAAGATAAAAGGCGTACTCCGTTGTCGTTGATTTCCCCATGTCCGAATTTGCCCATTGTTTCTTCCCATCTGGTTTGATCTGCACCCGTACGTGCATTAAAGTCGCCCGCGACTATGATTAATTCGGTTTGGGGTATTGTATCCAGTGTGTGTTGCAGCTGATCGTAGAATTCGTCCTTTTTCGTGTCCGGGCTGGTCTCGGTTGGAGCGTAGACGGATACGATATAGGTCTTGATCATTCCATCGATAGTGATAACCGCCAGGCACTCAGATATCGGTTGGAATGCGATAACACTAGCAGCAGTCCGTCAATCGACCATAAAGCCAACACCGTCCTCTCGTTTGTGACCACCGGAATAGAATAGCGTCATCGTCTCGTCGATTGTTGGCGGATCGACCTTCATTGTCCCGGCTTCCATGAGCCACAATTCTGATAGCGCACAGATCGATATTTTGCATTTCGATAATTCCTTGGCAATAATTTATTTTTGACCGACGTGATGTCCCATTCGCACATTCCACGCGGCGATTCGTATTTCCGATTTTGGTGTAATTAATTTGGGTCTTTGGCCAGTAGCACACTTCTCAGCAGCATCTCTGGTCCCCAAGGCTTCGGTTTCTTCGGTTTCCTGATTCTGATCGGCGTGGCGGGCCGACCACCCTCCTCCTTTCTCGCCCTGGGCTTGGGACCAGGTGTCGGCCGCCGAAGTAAATAGGCAAGAAACTGCATGGATATACGACTTAATCAGTTACGAATTGAGAAATGCAAAGCACTGATATATCTTGTATAGCTTATGTCTTAATTGATTTGCACATTCAGGGAAAGAAATCTATTCATTCATTTTCTAAACTTGCTCATCGAGAGCAGGGGCATGGGAAAGCTAAGGCCTATCTTGGCAAGTAGAGGGTGCAAAGCAGGAACAGTCCCTGGAGAGGGCATCCGTCAATCGTAATTTCTACAAACATAGAATTGAGGTTTGTCAATGAAGGATTTAATCCCAGTATGTATGTCTTCAGTCAGGCTAATCATTCTATATTTCAAAACGCATAAATTGTACACAGTAAAATTGCCAGTGTTAAATTGTTATTGCAGTAACCATTTAATAGTTGACTCATGTTTAAACATTTATTTAACAATACTAGCTGTGTTAACAGTCCAGAGTGGGTTGAAATCTAAGTAATCAATTTAGATCTCAGCGTTAACCTTTGTAGTACACCAGCTATTGGAATTTATTTTGTAATAGATATCGTAAATAAAATGCATTGCATTTGTCATTTCAGCAGATGGAGCATTATAAACATTTGTAGAATAAAAGACATTGGAATGACAAATGCAATGTATATGTCTCTATTACAGTATATGCCATTTGGTATGGGACTCGTAAAAGCAATGTTAATGTTTTTGATACATCATCTGTTGGAATAACAACTGTAATACATTTTATTACTACTAATGTTTGTGGTGTGCCATCTGTTGGAATGGCAGAGACATAGCAACCAAATGGCACACAGACACATATTATTTTATAATATGGATTTTACCCTGCAGAAAACTATCTTTGACACAAGGCCTTGTTATATAGTACTGTAAAAAGCAGAAATTGTTTTTCTTCTCAGCATTTTAATATTGCAGCCACACATTCACCTTACAGTCCAAAAGAGTTCTCTTTTTCATTTTCCTTCTATTCTATTCTCTCACATTTCTCAAACAGCTAATTACAATATAGAAAGTGCCACTGTAAGGGCAAATCTTGCTGTAATCTTAAAACACAAAGAATGTTTAAATATAAACATTACAAATGTGTAATCACTGCATACATTATCAAAGATAACAGTTTATCTCTAAAATATGATTCTACACTATGGTACTTTGACTGTCCAAACACTGATAACTGAGTGGCTTACTGAGGAAGTGTTAATTTGTAATGTATCTCCTATACAATTTTAGAAAGAATGGGACACTGCTGGAGTGATTGGAGTGTTAATACCCTATTGTTTAAAAAAAATTATATTTTTTCTATACTTGCTTTATAAATATTGTGAAGGCAAGGGGGGTGCCAGAAAGCCCCAAACCCCGAAAATGAACACACAAGACAGGCCTGTGTTCAAAGAAAGGGTGTTTTATTACAAAGTGTACTTTATAAGCACAAGTCAACTCTCCTGTATCCACTGCACTGCCCTCCTTCCTCCCAGCTCTGACTTGCCTGGGGAAGGCAGTACCGTTAGATTTTATTGAGGACTCAGGAGTACTTCCGGTGCCAGGGCTTTGCCCGTTAGAAGCACTTCCGGGTCATATGGAAGTCCCAAATAGTAGGGGGTGTATCTCCCTGCAGCACTGCAGCACCCTCTTGCTGCACCCCCGGACCCCAGCAGGACTGTGTTACAGGACTACTATACAATTCCCGTCATTCCCGGCTGGTGTCTGAATGGACATCGATATCCAGGGCTGCTGCCATCTAGTGTACTTGGGGTTAAAATGGCCCCCTAGAGACAGTCCTTTTCTGTCCGTCCCTACTATCACGGCCAGGAAAGGTACCATAGGTATCACTGATCAGGACGCCTGTCCATCCGCCTGGGGTTTCCCATCCGAACAAAGGAACTTCCTGGTCGAGATGCCGGTCCATCCGCATAGGGCCTCCCGTTTGGGTAAGGAGGCACTCCATTGTTCGAGACACCTGTCCATCTGCGTGGAGTAAGAATTATTCTTCTCTCTTAGCCAGGATGCCCGTCCTTCACATATGGTATTTACAATATATTTTAAATAGCTCTTTGCATTTCATTCACTGCTATGGTGTGCCTTTGTCTCAGCTAAGGAATATTTTAGTGTCTTAATCAGATAGCAAGTAACAAAACATCAGTCTTCTGTGTGCTGACACAATGGGCACATACAGTGCATCCAGAAATTATTCACAGCGCATCACTTTTTCCACATTTTGTTATGTTACAGCCTTATTCCAAAATGGATTAAATTCATTTTTTTCCTCAGAATTCTGCACACAACACCCCATAATGACAACGTGAAAAAAGTTTACTTGAGGTTTTTGCAAATTTATTAAAAATAAAAAAACTGAGAAATCACATGTACATAAATATTCACAGCCTTTGCTCAATACTTTGTCGATGCACCTTTGGCAGCAATTACAGCCTCAAGTCTTTTTGAATGGCCAGTTTCGCCCATTCCTCTTTGCAGCACCTCTCAAGCTCCATCAGGTTGGAGGGGAAGCATCGGTGCACAGCCATTTTAAGATCTCTCCAGAGATGTTCAATCGGATTCAAGTCTGGGCTCTGGCTGGGCCACTCAAAGACATTCACAGAGTTGTCCTGAAGCCACTCCTTTGATGTCTTGGCTGTGTGCTTTGTGGTCGTTGTCCTGCTGAAAGATGAACTGTCGCCCCAGTCTGAGGTCAAGAGCGCTCTGGAGCAGGTTTTCATCCAGGATGTCTCTGTACATTGCTGCAGTCATCTTTTCCTTTATCCTGACTAGTCTCCCAGTTCCTGCCGCTGAAAAACATCCCCACAGCATGATGCTGCCACCACCGTGCTTCACTGTAGGGACGGTGCCAGGTTTCCTCCAAACGTGACGCCTGGCATTCACACCAAAGAGTTCAATCTTTGTCTCATCAGACCAGAGAATTTTCTTTCTCATGGTCTGAGAGTCCTTCAGGTGCCTTTTGGCAAATTCCAGGTGCGCTGCCATGTGCCTTTTACTAAGGGGTGGCTTCTGTCTGGCCACTCTACCATACAGGCCTGATTGGTGGATTGCTGCAGAGATGGTTGTCCTTCTGGAAAGTTCTCCTCTCTCCACAGAGGACCTCTGGGGCTCTGACAGAGTGACCATCAGGTTCTTGGTCACCTCCCTGACTAAGGCCCTTCTCCCCTGATCACTCAGTTTAGATGGCCGGCTAGCTCTAGGAAGAGTCCTGGTGGTTTCAAACTTCTTCCACTTACGGATGATGGAGGCCACTGTGCTCATTGGGACCTTCAAAGCAGCAGAAATTTTTCTGTAACCTTCCCCAGATTTGTGCCTCGAGACAATCCTGTCTCGGAGGTCTACAGACAATTCCTTTGACTTGATGCTTGGTTTGTGCTCTGACATGAACTGTCAACTGTGGGACCTTATATAGACAGGTGTGTGCCTTTCCAAATCATGTCCAATCAACTGAATTTACCACAGGTGGACTCCAATTGAGCTGCAGAAACATCTCAAGGATGATCAGGGGAAACAGGATGCACCTGAGCTCAATTTCGAGCTTCACGGCAAATGCTGTGAATACTTATGTACATGTGCTTTCTCAATTTTTTTATTTTTAATACATTTGCAAAAACCTCATGTAAACCTTTTTCACATTGTCATTATGGGGTGTTGTGTGTAGAATTCTGAGGAAAAAAATGAATTTAATCCATTTTGGAATAAGGCTGTAACATAACAAAATGTGGAAAAAAACTTTCCGGATGCACTGTATATGGATTAGAGTGTAAATCTGTATTCAGACAAAAAAATGACAGAATTTAAGTATGTGTATTTTAAAAAAAGTTTTGAAGAGTTAAATTTGAATATTTAAAAATGTATCTTAAAAATACTGTAACAACTGGGGCTGTGTAAAGGATAGAGGGATGGAGTTAGCCTTTTTGCGCTGATTGCTGGTGAGCGGCCCTTAAAAGGACCATTGGCATATTCAAAGCTGCTTCTGCCATGACTCTAAGATGATCTTCAGCAACATGTCTTCCCAGCTGCTTTGCACCTCTTTTTAGTCACATCCACTGTTTGGTTCCACCTCACTCCTCTCACCTGGGGTCAGGGTCCAAATGGGAGGGATGCAGCAGTTCACGCATCATGACCGACTTTAACAGCCAAGAGGCACAATCAAAGTGCTCTCTGTGTGTTTTATCTGTACACACTACTCACAAAGCTGCTTTTTATGCCGGGTATGCCATAACAGTAGAGTGTTGTACTGTGTTAGCCATAGATTGATACAGGAGAAAGTAGGGTGAAATGACACCTTTTATTGGCTAACTAAATAGATCGCAAATGAAAGCTTTCGAGGCAGCTAAGACCCCTTCATCAGGCAAGGTGTAACAGGCATTTCCACCCCCCAATCACTTCCATTTCTATAGCTATTCCAACATGTAAGGCCCTTAATCAGTATATTAACAATAAGCTGTCCAGTAGAAGTAATTAAGGAGTAAAAAAAAAATGGTGCTGGAACTCTAGAAGTCTATACGCAAAAGTGTCCAGAATGTCGAAGTAAGCCCTCTCCACATTGTTTAAACTGTACTTGATGCATGTTTTAAAAGAAAACATTTCACTTTATAAATGACATTAGCTGAAGTGAAACAATATACTTCACAAGCTGTGAAAAAGGTTGATATACCTGTATCTGTAACAATCAAGAAAGTGAACACGTGACAGCAGAACCTCCAACACAAAAAGCTAAAAATCATTGCAGGAGTTTGGTCATGCTGGGACTGTTTAGATGACAAAAACATCAACACATAAGCATTGTTGCCATTTGAGTATCAATTTTCGACCTATATTTCAGAGAGCAGTTTGCTGCATGACAGTGATCTCCTCTCATGGTAGAAAGACAATCAATTTAGATTTCCTTTACACTATAGAGCAGCCAGTGTCTATTTGGGAAAACCAGCTAAAAGTGTAGGAAGTGAAAGATTATTCAGGATTGCTGGTAATGTTTTTTCAGTGAGAAGATCTTCAAATCTAAAAATCTAAATTGGAACATGGAAATTTTCCATTGGTAGAAGCAAGAACCACTAATATCTCCAAACATTAACTGCATTAATATTTAAAAAATTAATTATCGAAATTCAAGTCTTCAGTTTTGTTTAGTGTATAAAAATAATTTTTATTTTAGTGTCAAACTACTATTAGACATATATAAATGAAAGTCCTGTGTGTGTGTGTCTGTGTGTGTGTGAGTATGGAGCAGTCCACTCTGCTCACGCTCAACCATAGCCACTAGAAGGCGCACCGTGCACTAAATCTTTCTGCCGCTGGCTACAAAAGACCTGTGTCCAGCAAATGGTGCCACGCAAAAACAATGTTGTGCTAATGACGCAGATGAAAGGACACAATATTGAAACAAAGCAATTGCCGCAACACAACAATGTGCAAGTGAAACACCTCAGCAACAGAGGGCAAGGCCTGAAGTTTTCACTAAAATTATTGTCTATCTTCTAGAGGTATTTTCTTGAGACAAAGATTAATAGGACTCATGTGGCAGTGATACAGCTGCATCACCAGTGTCTTCCTACGAAAGCCAGTAGGGCAGCAAGCACAGGTGGGTCCATGTACTCTGGGTAATTCTTAAGAGTTAGTTGACACCTCTCCAAGTTCACGAATATAGTAAAACTGCTAGGGCGTCTGTGGGTTGTTTTTTGTCCTGAAAACCACACGCAGCTAGTTAATAATAAAATAATTTCATAAAAAGACATATTAAATACATAGGACTGTCAGCAAGTGCTCAGATTTCAACTAATGTACAATTTGTATTCATATTCGTATTTGGCCTCCCTAGAAACTGAATATTCGTATTCTGCCAAACAGTGAAAACCTGCTCTTTGGTATAGCCCTAATAAAGATTCAACCACTTGAAAAGTTCTCACCTCCTCCTCCTGGGCCTGTGAGGTGATACATCAACTCTCACACACTTTCACAATGATGCTCATTTCGAAAAAGTCAGCGAGACTGTCACATGCACTTCTCACCAGTGTAACCCCCTTCTAAGTTTAACGCTCTAAAGGAACCGGCCCAGTAGCTGCTTCTTTGCAGCTAGGCACTGTGTAATAAAAATACATTGCACAGTTATAAGTCTATGAAGAGCAAATACTAATTATTTTTGTTTACTAAAACATCTAAGAAAACTTAAAGTTTTATTTGAGGTAATCCATGTTACTTGGATAGACTGAAAATGATTATTTTACATATACATATTTACATATTTTTCTTCGGAAAACATATTGCAAATAACTTCTGGGACTATATTCAAAGTTAATCTAGAATCCTTTAGTGTTGATTGGAGTCAATAAAAAATAAATTTATCCCAGAGTGTGGAAAGTCAAAAAATACTAACCGCTTTTCAATCTAATTTAGTAGGACTATAACTAATAAATAGGTTAATCTAAGATTTGGCTGTTATGTTGTTATAAAAAAGTCAGTGTTCAATTGTTTCATTCATTTGAAATCCATAATATTTGATGTGGAGCCTGAATCAATTAAAGATCCTACTTCTGCTTCTCTATATTCTGACTGAAATATTGCGGACTGTAGGGATTTTTCAAATTCTGAAACAATAATGTTTTGCTTATAATTAATTAATAAGTGATTCTTTTACTAGTTTTGTTCTCATTTTACAACTAGGAATCAATTTGTTTGCTTTTATTACTGAACACATAGCATTATTTATAATGTTTATCAAAGAACATCTCTTCAATTCTCCTATTAAACATTTTTGAAAAAGTACTATTATGAAAGCCTGTTCATGCCACCACGAGCCATAATTATCAAACTTAAAATTAAATTAGCCATTGACTCTGATGTTTTAAATTTAAAAATCAACATTTTATCATGTAGCTGCTTCACATGTAGCCTGAAATTTATCTAATAAATCAACAAGCAGAAAAAGTAGTATACATGGCATTTGAAGTTTCTAATTTCAGATGTTTTAAAATAAATGCAACATAATCTTATTTTTTGGCATCATTAAGAAAACAGTTTAGCAATAATTAGATGAAAAAATTACATTAAATTAAATCTCTCATGGGATGCCTCTCTAGCAGGAATTTAAACCTTCCTATGTGTAAATAAATAAGGCAGCCCCAGTTGTTTCTAAAATACTCTCGTTTTCATTCATTGGGTCTCTAATAGCCTGTCCCTCACCAGTCCTAATCTACAAGTCTAAAAGAGATGAGTATTAGTTGCATGGTTTGATAGTCTGATTGCTGTTGGTTGTTTCAAGGAACTTCTAACTACAGTATATGAGCTGCCATAGCAATACAAATGTACTCTCAAAATTATTCACTCAGGCATGTGATCTTCAGATACAGTCGATTTTTATTTAAAAGACTTTACCTCTAAAATGTTTTTTGTTGTTTTTTTATTTTTTAGATTCAGAATATTGAAAGTTGCTAAGAGGAACTATAAAAGGGACTATTAAGATTTTTGTATGACCATGCACTATAAAAAGACAGTAAAAAAATAAAAAACACATGACTAGAAAATTAGATTAAGGATGAGATTAAGGACAGGTAGACAAATTGTTGTCAAGTTACAGCCAAATATCAAAATACCAAAAGATACACAACGATACTGATTGTCCAACAAGAAAAAAAACCCCAACAAAGCCAGAAATTAAGAACTAGAAAGCAAACCAAATAATAAGGAAATCACTAGCAACAAGAGTATTTTGTAGAAATCGTCCCTAAGAAACCATGCTCCCATCTTAAATTCCCTTGAGATGATGACATAATGACTCATGTGACTTCTGTGTAGGTGACTGCTAATGGGCACAGTAACTACAACAACACAAGCAAAAAAATCACATTGCCCATAGCAAGCAACCATACTGAATGATGTTGTGGTGACATTACCCTCAGAATGATAAAATATCTAGTAAAATCCATGCAGTTTTTGGGGTAGTTTGACAGAGAGCCCTGAATTACTGTGAGAAACTTTCCAAATGAAGAAAGGGGATATTTATAGGCTTATGCAAATAATATCAATAAACGACAGGTATGAATCAAAACCAGAGAAATCAATGGAAAGGAGTTCCTGACCCCAGAAGTGGATTAAAGAATTTTACAGGAATCAGCTGTTTTTGGTTTAAAAGCCACTTCCTGCATGTGGCCCTTTAGTCTTAAAGTTGTAAGGTGAGTTAAGGCAAAATGTCAACAGGCATAAGTCGAGTGTGACCGGAATACAGGAGAACGTGAGAGGGTATCAACATGGTGGTTGAACAGATAGAGAGCAAGTTATCAAGACGCCTCTTTTGATATACAGGGACCGCACTATACAGTATATAGTTGGGGCCAATTCTGTAGTTAGGGCTTGTGTGTTTTTGGTAATAAAAAGCAGTATTTTTGGTAATAAAAAGCAGTAATTCTCGAATGAGAACAGTACAAAAAAGTTTGTAGTGAATAGCAGTGGACTCCACCACTGAAAAAAACTCTGCCTACAGGGTTTCTTCCTCTTTACCCACTGCAAAGTTCCTCCAGTCCATGCACTTTAAATGTTCAGGGTTGCAGTATTACATTTCTACTCCTGTTTTAGACATACACATAAAATAATTATGAATGGACGGAGAGAAAAAGAAACTGAACAAAAGATTTGACACTGAGAGAAGACTGAGAGGTAAAATTGCTGTTATCAATTCAATAGCTCATTCCCTGAACCTTAATAATTAATTTATATTTTTTTCTGTCATTTTGAAATGGAAAAACAGCAAAAAATAGCATTTAGGGAACCATTGTGTAGATATTGTGGTACCCGGCGGGGGTTCATGCCTGGCCGGGATGCCCAGGAGGACCAGAGGAGGGCTTGTGCCTCCTCCAGAACACGAGGGGGCATCCTACCTGGTTGATGTGGGGGCCAAGGGTACAGAGTTTGGAAGCTCAACCCTGTAGGGGCCCGTGGTCACCGCCAGGGGGCGCCCCGATGCCTTGGGAGCTCAGTGCTGGGGGGAAGAGGATTGGGAAGAGGATTGGGGACACCCGGTGGACTTCCGGTTACACCGCTAGAGCTTCCGCCACACAGGGGTGTGGCTACAGAAGCCTCAGGATGCACCTGGAGTCCTTCCGGGGTGTATAAAAGGGGCCACTTCCCTCCAGTCAGGGGCAAGAGTCGGGTGGAAGAGGACAAAGCTTGGTGAAGAGGAGTGGAGGCGGACCAGAGACTTGGAGTAGGCATTGTGTTGTGGCCAGGACTTAAGGGGTGATTGGTGCTGCGGCACTGGGAATGTGCACTTCAATGAATGTAAATAATGTAAATAAACGTGTGTGTGGTGAAACCAACGTGTCTACCTGTCTGTGTCCGGGCTGTTCCCCACAATATATATGTACTGTATATTTAGATGTGTGTGTGTATATATATATATATATATATATATATATATATATATATATATATACAGTATATATATATATATATATATATATATATATATATATACATATATATGTATGTGTGTGTGTGTAGCCGACCATTTCCCACTTTCTCTCTGCATTCAAGGTCGTGTGGGTTGAAAGTAAAGGCAAACAACAGTTGGATGGCTACAATTCTTTATTCTTAACACAAGCAAAAAAAAAAAAAAGACAAGGGCATCACACTGGGAATCAACCTCTCTCTCTCTTTTACTCCTCTTCAGCGCTCTCACTATGTCTCCATTTACATAAATATAACAATTCACCTTACACAAAAATCTATTTATGGAAAACGACTGACTGACTGACAAGAATCTATTTACATTGATGACATGGACATACCTTACATAAGCAAAAAAACATGCAAGGAATCAACTTCTCTCTCTCTCTGTTTATTTCTACCATAATAAAAAAAATCTGAATAAAATATTTCATATTAAGATAACACAATAATAAAATGAGGCAACACAGAAAATTAAGGCTTTGTGATTTCAATATGCCACAGACACAAAGATGCCATGAAGCAATGGCTATGTGTGCAGACCTTTCAAATGCTGTAATGACTTTTAATATAAATTAACTGCATACAAATGAAACAAAATATTATAGACAGTAACTTGTGTGTTTCATATAGAAAGGTAAAATACTCTTAGAAAATCAAAATTCCAAAGAGTCAAGAGAGAGAGCTTAGAAAATACGTCTTGCCCTTTCAGCACTCACACTGCATCTGGCCCCCTTACTGAAGAAGCAGACACACACAATGCTGGGATGCAACACCACAACATCAGGATGACCATTATAAATTAACTTTATCAATGCAGAGTGCTGATTTTAGGAACATTTACCAACTATATACATATAAAAATGTTTTTAAACATTTGGCAACTTATGCACTATGTGTTAAAACACTGTGATTATATTCAGGAATGGCTTGTTAAGTATTTCCAGTTAGACAGTAATGTTGGCCTACTTTAGTTATTCTTTTGACCTGCAGTGAGACATTGGGTGCTGTGCAGCCTTGTCCATGGTTCGGCTAGAGTGGTGTCAGTGTCATTAGGCACATTTACTGTTTCCGATGTACTGAGGACTGAAAATGATATCTCCTGTGGCTCTTCTTTAATAACTTGCTTAATGGCCAAACTATAATCTGGTTTTACAGAAAGGTTTTTCCTTTTGCAACAGATTATATTTATTCTTAACACATATGTTTACCCCATATAACAGACACATTTATATGTTTAACAGAGGTCTTTTTAGGAGGGTTTTCTGCCATAGAATTTTATCCATTGTTTTTGCTGTTTAAATCACTGTCCATTCATGAGACGTTTGATTGGTTTAGAAATGCCACACTGAGTGAACAATTTAATAGTTCCCACCCACTTTAATATTAAATTGAGTTATTCAGTCTGGTTGTTACTTGACATACATTTAATTCGTCTGGTTCTGCAAGATAAATTAGACCTATACATGACTACGCTACCCGTTACACACCATCCATCCATCCATTATCCAACCCGCTATATCCTAACTACAGGGTCACGGGGGTCTGCTGGAGCCAATCCCAGCCAATACAGGGCGCAAGGCAGGAACAAATCCCTGGGCAGGGCGTCAGCCCACCGCAGGGCACACGCACACACACACGCACACACCAAGCACACACTAGGGATAATTTAGAATCGCCAATGCACCTAACCTGCATGTCTTTGGACTGTGGGAATAAACCGGAGCACTCGGGCAGAAACCCATGCAGACACGGGGAGAACATGCAAACTCCACGCAGGGAGGACCCGGGAAGCGAACCCAGGTCTCCATTACACACCAGCAACATTTCAATTGTGAATGGTTTTCTGGGGTGTTTTACAGGTATACAACTGTATTACAATATTTGACAAATATTTGTTTTTTTTAATTGAGAGTAAAGGTGTGTTAAGTTTACTCTGTTTGCAGAGTGAATTAGTAGCAGGCATCGAAGCAGCTGTTTTCTGCTTTAGCCAGTATGTTGCAATTTTTGCCACTACTAACTGAGTATTCAACCACATGTTCCAAACAACTGTCTGCCAATCTAAAGACAAACCAAGATCCAAAAAATTAGTGAAAGATGGGCTTTTGAAAAAATATATGGGAATAAAAGTTGTATGTAGTAAAAAAGGACCATAGTATGGTTAGTAATATAAAGACATAGTGACAGTTGCTCTAACAATTTGTTTGTGTTTGTATAAGTTAAAGTGTTTGATTTTCAGTTGTTAAGGTGAAGATAATATTTAACTATATATAACAAATTTAAAATGTGGACATCTTCTTAACCATATCCAAGTTTTAAAATATATTTGTCATTTGTGTGATTAAAATATTTAAACTTCACATTTTATTATTAACAGTTTTACATGAAATATTTCCCATATACCTCTTTATCATCTTAAGTCTAAAAGGACAGGCACATTTATAAATAAGTTCTATTTTTAAATTTCATCATTAACATTTGAAAAGTCATTGTTAATAATGTCTCCAAGTGAATTTACCTTTTAATGTGAATATACTGTATATTTTTAATAACAATATATAATAATAGATGAAGTGATGCCACTGTCTCAAATTGGAATGTTGGCTAGAGTCGAATTATTTCCAAAATCAGGACAAATGCCCTGAATTTTTTTTTAATTTAATTGACAGTATAAGGTCTGAATAAATAAGGATTTTAAGGTATTATACAGAAATAATTTTTTCACTATATTGTGCAGTAGTTTATGTTTCCTACCGGTAGTCTACCAATTATTTCTAATACACTCTAATGGAAAAACTTTTCTTTGACAGAGAATTTTTGACATTTAAACACAACTATACTAGTTACAACATATATATATGTGACAATGTAGTATATACTGTATATATATATATATATATATATATATATATATATATATATATATATACTGTATATATATATATATATATATATATATATATATATATACTGTATATATATATATAATGGTGCCCGGATGGGGGTGGTACCCAGCCGGGACGCCCAGGAGGACCAGAGTAGAGCTTGTGCCTCCTCCAGACCACGAGGGGGCGACTGCCCTGGTTGCTTTGGGGGGCCACGGGTACAAAGCTTGGAAGCTCTACCTTGTAGGGGCCTGTGGTCACCGCCAGGGGCACCCCAATGACTTGGGGACCCTGGAAGAAAAGAGGGGACACCCAGAGTGCTTCCGGGGTGTGCAGCCGGCACTTCCACCACACTGGGGAGTGCCGGTGGAAGATTGCCAGGGAGCACCTGGAGCACATCCGGGTGCATATAAAAGGGGCCGCCTCCCTTCAGGCAGAGACAAGAGTCGGGTGGAAGTAGGACGACGTCGGAGGAGGACAAGGAGGCGGCCTGAAGAGAAAGGCATTGTGTTGTGTGGCCAGGACCTTGGGGACTGTGAGGTTTGTGAGCACTGTACATAATGGAAAATAAACGTGTGTTGGGTGACATGAACATGTCTGCCTGTCTGTGTCCGGTCCAGCCTCAACAATATATATATTACATAGTCACATTTTGAACAAAGGCAGGTTTGAGTTCAAATATGTGATCAATACGGTTCAACCAGAAAGTTTATGATTCTAAACCTGGCCTGTTAACCAGAGTACTGAAAAAAATCAAGGAAATATATTACATTGTACTGTAAATCAAATTCTTTCTCTTGTTTATTTATAAGTGTATAATGTATTGGATTTCTTCTATCTACAATCTTTTCTATTTAATGTTTACCAGCAGATGGCACCATCAAGACAAAATTGAATTTAATTCTTGATTTGAAAATGTATTATCATGTAAAGATTTTTTTTCAGAAGTAAAATAGCTCAGTCATTTAATTTTTATTTTGTGTACTTATTTGAACATTCACTTTAAGGTTCAACATACACTATTTTCAATATATTATATATTAAACATATTTCATCAACTAGAAAAGATCTGGTGCTCATATAAAAAGAGGTTCAATAGACTCTCACGAGGGTTCTTTAATGTCCTACTAAAAAACCCACACATGGTGACTGGCAAAACTTCATAGAGTTTTGTGCAGTGTAATTTATGTTCTTAAATCTAATTTACTATAAAAAAAAGGAATGTAGAAAAGTACAATTTGCAATGCCACAGAGGATTCTGAATCTGAAACAAAAACATATGCCATTTATGATAAAAGAAATGTGCTTGATAGTGTATTTTACCTACTTCTCTGCAAAAATGAATTCCTAAGAGTTCTCTTACATAACTAAGGTATTATATAACTCAGTTTTTCTTTTTCAGGTGCAGGACGTCTTGTAAAAATAAGGGCTCAGCTGCCATGTACAGGAGGTTGGATTTAGTTCTGTTAAAGAAGTGCTTTCAAGCACTCCTCCACATGATATTAGTTTTATAAAGCTTCATGGAATGGTGAGTGAAAGAATTTTCATTATCTGTCCAGACAATTCCATGATATTCTCAGTGGTATAACCATTTCATTTGAACTCACAAGGTTAGAATACACACATGAAATGGAAATCTGTTTTTGAAATTATTATCCTGAGCATGTTGATACATTCCTGCCTCTCTGTCACTAGGGAGTTTTTGTGAAAATCGGGTCAGTACAGAAAGCGATTGAACCTAAAGAAACCATAATTAGCTTTACATAAAAGTATGAGTTAAATGACACTTCTCTCAAAGATGAACTTTTTTCTGCATGTTAATTTATTATTCCTTAAATGTATAATCCTACCCAGACTACTAATGTGTGGCTTCTCAGAAAATAATAAAGAATATAATTTATTTGTCTTTTACATATATTTGGAAGAATCTGTTTTAAGATGAGCACACAAAAAAACAATTAATGTTGCAATGTAATAGCATGAAAGTACCACATTCTATACACAACAACATCCATATATAAATAATGAGAAAATAAAACCATGTGAAGAAATTTTGTCCTATATAGGACCATTTTTACAGTTGCTCAATGTACTTTCTCACTTCCATTTTTTCACCATAGTCTTTCTCATCCTCAGATTACCATTAAAACAGATCACAATTCACAGCCTGAGAGATACTTTGCTTCAAAAATTTCAAGTCACATCTAAATCACTACAGTACAGATGGACAGATAGATAGAACGTTATTGTCCAAAGGGAGATTTATTGTTAGCTTTTTACAGAAGCTCAATAAATAAAAATGTATTATAACTGACAACAAACCCTCTCAGATACACACGAGAATTATTAAAAAGGAAGAAAAAACTTCTTATTTGGCTAAAGATATAAAATGAGACATTATGAGGGCATATTACCATTGATATAAAGGAGCCCCAGTAGTGTTTCTTGACACACTTGTGCTGAATAATATTGTTGGCTGAAAGTACTCAGTGTTAGTGTGCCAGAGAGTGGATGTGCAGCATTGTTTATAATGGCACTCTATTTTGTTTTAATACTCTCCTTCTCCAGAGTGCTTCTCATAACTGAACCTGCCTTTTTAAAAATATTTTATATTTTGATAAGCAGAACAATGCAATAGCATTTTATTAATCAAATAAATCATAACATTCATAACATTTAGATATAACCATTTACTTCAAATTAAATACAAGAAAACCAAAAAAGAAAAGAAAAAAAAATAAAGCAAAATGAAACTCAACCCTCACCCAAAAGAAGGAGAAAAGGGACTGGTAAAAAAAATATATATGTGTGTGTTCTGGAAATGTCTTCTAAAACACAATTAGATTTTTTGTAATTTGAAAAAATATAGAGTGTAATTTACCCACATAATTATATTTGTATATACAGTATTTGATGCCCATTATTAAAAATGAAACGTAGATACTACAATGATGCCTTCTGATTTAGATTTTGTTGAGTCAACTTTGAAATGCATGGCTATTTTGAATTGCAAATGAATGATGTTGTAATGGGCTGCACAGTGTCGCAGTGGGTAGTGCTGCTGCCTCGCAGTTAGGAGACCCAGATTTGCTTCCCGGGACTTCCCTGTGTGGAGTTTTCATGTTTTCCCCCGTGTCTGCGTGGGTTTCCTCCGGGTGCTACGGTTTCCTCCCACAGTCCAAAAACATGCAGGTCAGGTGCATTGGCGATTCTAAATTGTCCCTAGCGTGTGTGTCCTGTGGTGGGCTGGCACCCTGCCCAGGGTTTGTTCCCTGCCTTGTGCCCTGTGTTAGCTGGGATTGGCTTCAGTAGACCCCAAGGTACACATCAACATCTCAAATTCACTTGTTTCCCCCATTGAAACGCAATGGGCAAAACTGATGTTGAATGTTACTCAGTGTTCCTTAACTTCTATGTGTGGAAACCACTTGTATCACATGTGAAATGTTGGATTCTAACAGAATTTAACTGTGTAGATCAGATTCTACTAGATTAACCAGCAGTAACACTTGTTATCACTTGGAGTGTTTTTCAACTGTCTAATGATAATGGATAATGATAATTGGATAATGCATGGATAATGTTGTAATTGAGTCCAATTTCTTAAAAAATATTTGTTCATGTATACTCTGTAATATATATATATATATATATATATTTAAAGTCATATGAAAAAGTTTGGGAACCCCTCTCAGCCTGCATAATAATTTACTCTACTTTCAGCAAAAAAGATAACAGTGGTATGTCTTTCATTTCCTAAGAACATCTGAGTACTGGGGTGTTTTCCGAACAAAGATTTTTAGTGAAGCAGTAATTAGTTTTATGAAATTAAATCAAATGTGAAAACTGACTGTGCATAAATTTTTGGTTCACTTGTAATTTTCCTGATTGCAATGCATGTAACTGCTCAGTACTGATTATTTGCAACACCAAATTGGTTGGATTAGCTCGTTAAGCCTTGAACTTCATAGACAGGTGTGTCCAATCATGAGAAAAGGTATTTAAGGTGGTCAATTGCAAGTTGTGCTTCCCTTTGACTCTCCTCTGAAGAGCGACAGCATGGGATCCTCAAAGCAACTCTCAAAAGATCTGAAAACAAAAATTGTTCAGTATCATGGTTTAGGGCAAGGCTACAAAAAGCTACCTCAGAGGTTTAAACTGTCAGTTTCAACTGTAAGGAATGGAATCAGGAAATGGAAGGCCACAGGCACAGTTGCTGTTAAACCCTGGTCTGGCAGGCCAAGAAAAATACAGGAGCGGCATATGTGTAGGATTGTGAGAATGGTTACAGACAACCCACAGATCACCTCCAAAGACCTGCAAGAACATCTTGCTGCAGATGGTGTATCTGTATCGTTCTACAATTCAGCGCAATTTGCACAAAGAATATCTGTGTGGCAGGGTGATGAGAAAGAAGCCCGTTCTGCACTCAAACCACAAACAGATTCGCTTGTTGCATGAAAATGCTCATTTAGATAAGCCAGATTTATTTTGGAACAAACTGCTTTGGACTGATGAGACAAAAATTCAGTTATTTGGTCATAAAAAAATCGCTTTGCATGGTGGAAGAACAACACCACATTCCAAGAAAAACGCCTGCTACCTAACTGTCAAATTTGGTGGAGGTTCCATCATGCTGTGGGGCTGTGTGGCTAGTTCAGGGACTGGGACCCTTGTTAAAGTTGAGGGTCAGATGAACTCAACCCAATATCAACAAATTCTTCAGGATAATGTTCAAGCATCAGCTACAAAGTTGAAGTTACGCAGGGGTTGGATATTCCAACAAGACAATGACCAAAACACAGTTCGAAATCTACAAAGGCATTCATGCAGAGGGAGAAGTACAATGTTCTGGAATGGCCGTCATAGTCGCCTGACTTGAATATCATCAAAAATCTATGGGATGATTTGAAGCAGGCTGTCCATGCTCGGCAGCCATCAAATTTAACTGAACTGGAGAGATTTTGTATGGAAGAATGGTCAAAAAAACCTCCATCCAGAATCCAGACACTCATCAAAGACTATAGGAGGCGTCTAGAGGCTGTTATATTTGCAAAAGGAGGCTCAACTAACTATGGATGGAATATCTCTGTTGGGGTGCCCAAATTTATGCACCTGTGTAATTTTGTTATGATGCATATTGCATATTTTCTGTTAATCCAATAAACTTAATGTCACTGCTGAAATACTACTGTTTCCATAAGGCATGTCATATATTAAAAGGAAGTTACTACTTTGAAAGCTCAGCCAATGATAAACAAAAACACAAAGAATTAAGAGGGGTTCCCAAACTTTTTCATATGACTGTATATAGCATCTTAGGTAGGATATTCATTATAATAGTATTAATTCTCCCTGTTATGGTGAGAGTGGACCATGTGTGAATGTCTTGTTTGATTTTGACCATGGTACTTCCAAAATTTTATTGCAGGAGATCTTTATATTTACTTGTGAATTCAGGGGTTCCCCAAATGAATAGCTATCAAATCTAGTATGATGTGATAGGGAGTTCACCAGGAAGAACAGACTTTTATTCAGATTAATTCTTAATGCAGAAATTCTCCTAACATATTTACGACTAATGGTAAATGTACAGTAATTGTAGGTGTGATATTTAAAGCACCATGTCATCTGCATATAGTGATGCGTTCTGTTTGAATCCTTCTCTAATAATCCTGTTTAACTCAAGATTCTACAAGAAGGAACACCCAGTGGCTCAATAGCTAACACAAAAAGCATGGGTGTTGGTGGGCACACTTGTTGAGTATGTTGTTGTAATTGGAAGTATTCAAAGCTTTTGTTATTAATGCGGATTCAAAGTTCTGGATTAGTATAGAGTAGTTTGATCCTTGAAAATATATTAGGGCCAAAGCTGAACCTGTGCAGTGTGGTAAACAGATAATCCTATTCAAGTCTATCAAAGGCTTTTTCTGCATCCAAAGACCTCTGGTGATTCAGTATTTATGGTCATTTATTGTTTTAACAATGGCTCGAATCATCTTTTTAGTATTTGTTCCATTTCCTCTAGAGAGGTCTAGACAAAGAATTAATCATTAACTGGAACAGAAGACTATATCTAATTTCAACTCTTCGTAGGGATTATTTGATGCTGTAGAATGCAGCTCGTTTCGCAGCAGTTGCCGGAGGAAAATCTAGGAATGTACAATTTTTGCTGTTTTCAAATATGATCTGTTCCTTCTATCTGAGATGGAAAATCAAGTTTTCATTATCCTGTAGTTCAGCAAATGTAACTATGAGGGTTCATGACTTTGAGGTATTCCGCCCACATAGATGATAAGCACTTACAATCTCGGTGTCACTTTTGAAGTCTTCACCTAGTATTTAAGAAAAGAGTACTGCTACAAATTTCACTGGGTGTCTACTTTCTAGTTGTTCACGTAGTCATTCAATTGTTATGTTGTTCCTCCTGTATCTGTATCTTCAGACACGACAAGTTTATTACGAAGCACATTACATTCAGATTCTAAAGTATGTATTCTTTCATTGGCAGCAAATATAATTTGTTCTATCTCCTTGATGTGAGTTGTAATTTTACTTCTTCCAGGTCAATACTGCTTACTTTGATTTTATTGTCATGTACTGTATGCTCTTTTTTTCTCTTTGCTTTTGTTTATTTTTTCAAAGTTTTATTTCAAATTAATAGTGGGATTAATGCCTGAATGTACCTCCAGATCCTTTATATCCTGGCTCATATCCTTAATTTTCTGGGCCATATCCTTCATATCCTTGCACAGTTCCTCTATTCTACCGTCGACATCAGCCCACCTTTTTAATTAGCTTGTTAATTCAGTGGGCTTTGTTTCAGGTGATGTTATCAGCTCAGCATACCACAGTGTGGAAAATCAGACTGGCTGTCACAGACTTGTAGAACATGTAGATAATGTCACTGACCAAGTTAACGGAGGGCAGTCCCCTAAGAAAAAAGAATCTGCCTTTTCTTATATATTTCTTTAGTCTTTTCCAGTTATCCTGAACATTTTGTAACTTCACAAATTAGTATATTGTAAAGGTCAAAGCTCCCCAACCTACCTCTGACCTGCCCTCTTCAGTGTGTTGGGGAAGTATGTTGGTTACCTTCTTGCTGGACATCACTGCCACCAGCATGTGATTAAATGAAATTCGGATAACTTTCAGGGGTTCTCCAGCAGTGGATACCCCGGGATAAACTTGAGGACCCCATACCAAACACTCTCAAGTCACACTCTCACCTTATATTAGTTCTCAGATATATTTGTGCATTTGGGCTCTTTGAAAATGATGCCAGAAACAAACAAAAAACAATCAGTTCATAAATTAAATAAATAAATTAATAATAATAATAAATAATAATAATAAATTAATAAAGTGGTCAACTCAGTCAGGTCAATGTAATGCATATCTAAGTACAGTTAAAATTTGATTTCTACACCATATTTAATTACTGGTATGCTCTATTCTTGATGAAATATAATGAAGTCCTTTGTAAAATTCAAACACGATTAAAGGGGTATAATTATTAGTATTTTATTTTTTGACTACAAAATCTTTAATTATTTTAATCAAAACGCATTTTAGAGTATGTATTTCACTTGATCAATCCATGTTCTGAATAAAGTACAGTGTACTGCATTTCTTTTCATTATTTATTGATTTGGATTGCTTCATCTCTCAATTATCAATGAAAAAGTGGTTTCTCATTGATGGGCAGGGAAGGAATTAAATAATGTCTGAGTGAATTGTAACTCATTAATTGTTATATAATCTATAAAAGTAACAGGAATTAAAAGAGCAACAAAATAATAAATTCTTCTACTCATACAATCATTCTTTTTTTCCAAAAAAAGGAAACACAAAACTCTGTTTTTTTAAACTTAATCACATTTAAGCAAAAGACAGAACCTGATTGAAATCTTTTTAATTTGCGTGCTAATCACATAAAACATTCATCACAATAAGCTCATGATCAATCCATCAATTTTCTTCTCCAATATAAAGTTTAGAGAAGTCAGAACCTTCCCTGTAGCAACAGACACAAAACAGGGACCATTCCTGAATGGAACAGCATGGAAGTGCTTTGCTTCCAGCACAAACACATTTGTCAAATGGCAAGATAAATTTAGTACTGCTGAGGGATGGTAAAATGTATGTTTAAAGAGTGTTTCAGAAACGAATACTCCATGGGCAGGAAATTAAGAACAGGGAAATGGAACCTTTAATAATCTAATAGCTGGAAGCAGAACGGTCTGTTAAAGTGTGTGACTCATTGCAGTCTAATAAGATAGCCAAGCTTTAAGCATTTGCTGGTGTTCATGACTGTGAGAACACCTAGTTGAACGGCCCAAGAGTTCCTTAAGGCATTCCTGACCCCAGAAATCGCTGTTGACAGTGGCATAAGAGCTCCTTGTTAGAGTACCTCCAATGACCTTGTTGTTTTGATATGTAAGTCTTGGGAAAAAAACTCATTTTCCATGTGTCACACCAGAGACTACTAAGCGAGGAGTATTTGTGCAGCTGAGTAATGGAAGGTAAAGCAGCCACTCCACTAGTGAGTAAGAAAATTGTCACGTGTATGTTGGCCCAGATGGGTAACAGGATTCCTCTTTTCCTTTCATTTGTTTTAACTTTTAGTTACTTTCTCTGTTAAATCCATTCTTATTTACATTATCGTACTAAAATATTTATTTTGTACAACTCTGTCATCTTAGGGAATGGTTGATGAGCCCCCTCTATTTTCCATAGAATGTAATGCATCCCAGGCCAGAAGAGAGCCTCAGGCAGCAACTGAAAAGCTTTTCTACAAGTTTATTGGCAATTGTATTTGCAAATACTGAAAAAATGTAACCCTGTTATATTGTCATGTTAACATTCAGTATTTAGAGGCTGAGTATAGTATTTTTAAAAGTTAAAATTGTGGCATGCAATTAATTTGTCTCAAAAACTTATGTTGTTAAAGGAGAACATTGAAAATCCAAAGAATGCGGTGCATGACCAGCCCATCCCCTAACTGTCATGTTCTTGGGATTTTGAGTTCTTTCAGCAGCTCGATACTGCATAAGTGATGTCACAAGTGTGCTCCTCTCTGACGAGTTACACCTTACCAGTGTGGAAAGATCAGCCTCGACACAGACAGACACTCAGACCAACAATATCCCAAAATACACACTGTTTATTTTCCTGCTTCTTTTACAGCACACACAGTGCACAAAGCACCACAAATAGCTCACAATCCTCTCTTTTCTCTCTTTCTCTTCTTCTTTCCTCTCTGCCGCCTCCTCTTCTCTTCCGCAAGCTCTGTCCTCTGCTTCCCCACTCCGGCTCCCGGAATGGAGTGAGGCAGCCCCTTTTATGTTGGACCCAGATATGCTCCAGGTGCACCCTGATGATTTTCCGGAAATGGCGGAAGTGCTGCGGTCCAGGGCTCCGGGATTGTTCAGGCACCCCGTGGCAGTGGCCACGGTCCCCAACAGGGTTGAACTTCCAAGTTTCAAGTCTGTGGCCCCGATGCAATCCAGGGAAGCTACCCTCTTGCGTCTCAGGGAAGATATTGCAGCTCTCCCGGTCCTCCAGGCGTCCGGATGGGGTGAGGTCCCCGGTCGTCTGCCACACCAGATATATTCATTTTAAGTTGGAAAAGCTTCAGGTTTCAGAAAACACGCTTTTCACATTTTCAGAGGTAATACAAATAATAGTAGTTAGAAGATAATTATTTTATCACAGATTCTTGCAATATTTTTTTCTGAAAGAAGGATACAGAACTTATTATTTAATCAAAACTGTTCTGATGTGTCAAAATTAGTTTCTTGTCAGTCTTACCAGTTACAACAGTAGCTGCCCCAATATTGACAATTATTTGGAGAGAGGCTGCATTTGTTTCAAGGGTTTTTATTTAGAAAATTGCACTAATGAGGCATGGTCACTCAGAGGAGATGACACAACAAAAACACGCAAACATAAAAAGTTAAACAGCTACGTGTCTTTTTTGGGCTAACTATACAGGTGCTATACTCTGTACCATTTCTATTTCGGGACACAGCTATCCTCCTTTCCTGTCTCCCTTTTCAATTTTCTCTCATCTCCCTATTATATTTTTTTCCTCTGCACTGCATCTCCAAATCCTGTCCACCCTTTCTATGTCTCAGATGGATGGCAGTGCTTTCTGGCAGCTTCTGGTGTCTCTAGCTCCTTGCCTATGGGGTCTCTGCCCTGATATTCTATTAAAGGCCTAGGTACCAAAGACGAATCTTGGATTCCCTGTCATTGGACAGTATGTTTCTTGCACTCTCCCCCTCTCAATGCCCTCTGCCACCTAAATATTTATGGTACATAACTTTTCCTTCTGTAGGCCTTAATGTGTCCCTTCAATATGTGCAGTGTCCTCTATACAACAAGTTGAGGGAGGGGAGATAAGAATTATGTACCTATTACTCCTTAGTTTTAATTCTATCAGTTCAGTTAACCACCCTGCCTACTCTGTGGCATGCCAGTACAGAGTTTGTCCAATATTCTGGCCATTTACAAGATGCACCCTTCAATGACCCAACCCTTCTGTTCTTCCTTCATCTCCAAAACATTTTTCTTGTGGTCACACCCTTACAGGTAGGTGATTCTCTTGACAAATGTCTGATGATATCCTGCCAGGTTTTGATTCAGCATGTGCTGCACACTGAGTATTTGCATGTCAGCTTGTAATGACAAATCAGTAGAGTTCTTCTGCTTGATATTATCTCTGTTGTTTAACTTTTAGCTGCAACCAAACTGTGAAACCATTTCCCGTATAATTTTCCAAATTCTCTTGTTGCTTTTTTGGCAGTTCAGACAACTGCTAATTGTCCTTTATCAGTGTTTGCTGAGATCTCTTGTCATACCACATAACAATTACTGTGAATGTTCCCAAGTTCCCCATTACAATTTACATTCTGCGGAAGTGAAATTATGGGGTGGCAATGTAGGACACATCAGCTCAATAATTCAGAAGTTATGGCATTTGGCAAATTGATCCCATATGAGTATGGGCAGTTGTGTACACAGGAGTGCCCTTAGATTGAATGTCATCCCATCCATCGTCGCTTATTTTTTGAGTTTTATGTGCTTGGGTTATGGTACAACTCCCCTCAATCCTGTTTTGTAATACGAGAGGCTAAACAGGCCAAAATTAATTTATTTGTGAGCATAATCTATTGGTTTACGTGTTCACACTATTCGTTTATGAACAAGTGAACCAATTGTAAAATTAAAAAAACAACGGAAACTACAATGATATCATACCAAAATGGAACCAAATTAACTGGGACACAAATGAGATTCTGGAAATTAACAAAACTGTAGAAGGTGAGTTCTTGAAGTGTCTACTGAAATGCTTCAGTTCACCTTTCTCAAAGTTGCCTATATTTCTAAAACTAAAGAAGTCCAATACCCTAGACAATCAATTACCCACAATTAATCTCTAACAATATTACAAAGATTCAAAAGTACAGTTTATTATATTAATTATTCTCCTACTTCAACCTATCCAGCACCATGCACAATCCTTCAGTTTTGGACTTCTCTTTGTTTTCTTGTTCACCTTCCATATGCATTGTTCTGTTGTGCTTTGTCAACACTTTTTCCCTTATATAGTATATACAGTACATGTGTGAAAATTCATAGATTACAGGTTTAAAGGCTGCTATCATACATTATATTTTCTTTGGGTCTCAGTCTAACCCAATAAACTACATGCCTTGTAGAATCTGTAAATTTATAGCAAAATGTATCCTGTAATTCAGTCCCCTTTTTGTTTGGTCTTTATTTTCACCATGGTTTTCAGTATTTCCCATACAATAACAATTACATTCAAACAAATGCATAAAACAAAATACAAAATTTATAAAAGTAATCGCTGGCAATATTTACCTAAAAAATGGTGACAGCACACTTGTTTCTCTCTTTTGTCTTGTTCTCTGTTACCATCAGGAATATTTTTTCCTTGCTCCTTGGGTTCCTTAATAGGAAGCAACAACTTGGACAATTTGTTTTCTGGAAAATGCTTCAGAGGCATGGATCGAGGAAAGCCAAACATAATTAAAGAAGTGAAAAACAGAAGTACTGCACAAACGAGAAAACCAGCCCACCATGCTCCAATCCACCGAGGATCATCAGTAGTTATATTCAGTTTTTCTGCAAAAACAAAAGAAAAAGGAAAACCAAACAACTTCCTTTATTTCATCGTCCTTTAATCTCTTCAATGTACAGCAATTAGTGTTAGCATTATTAATATAAGTACTAATACAAGTACCATATTAGCTTATAGGAATAAGGCTGAGGAAGACCAGATTCAGGATGGATTATTTTTTGGTTGATTGCTTTTAATTGCTTAACGTTAATAAGGGTTATGTTTCTGCAGCATCCTGCAACTTCTGAGTTGTTTTCGTGTTCTTCTCATAAATTCTTGTTGTGGATACAACACATCAATGTTTAAAAGGTGGTTCTTTGCTTTGTTATTAAAGGCACATTAAAACATGTGGTTAAGAATATTTCATAATGCATACTTGCCATATAGAACTTATAATGTTGTAAATTATTTTAATTTATGCATGATAGCAGTGTTGTATAGTAATCAAATCTACTGTTTTACAACGTGTGGCACATAAATATCAGAACTCATGGCAAATTACTGTTTGTCATATAATTAAATGTAATAATCTGCAACAAGATGTTGTTTCCTGGCTTCAGTTCCCAGATTTGAGGTAATTTCCATATGGTGTTTTTGACTTTTTCTATCAAATTTTATAGCCAGGTAATTAGAAAAGATTAAATTGACCTTTGAAGGCTGTACCCTGGTTCTTGGAGTTAGATAGACAAAAATTCAAATATCTGAATTGCTACTGAAAACATAAAGGTTTAGAAAACTGATTTTAAGTAGAATCATTGAATTTCTTTGGCCTTATGCAACTGTTTCTGCTTTGTTGCTTAACATTTGTGGTTATTTGAACTTTTTAAAATATGTACACATTTTGAGCTAAAAAAGAGACGTGTTTGCATATGCTAAAACATTAGCCAACATATCTTTAAATATATAGACCTTATAGACATATAGACCTTTAAGTCAACAAGTGCAATTTGTATATTTTGTAAAGTACTTTTATTACTATTCGGTTTGTTTTTATTTTCTCTCTTCTTGTCTTTTTAACTCTTATGCCTCACAATGAGTCAACTGCACCTTCAATTTCGTTGTTCCTTTGTAAAGTGACAATGACAATAAAGATCTATCTATCTATCTATCTATCTATCTATCTATCTATCTATCTATCTATCTATCTATCTATCTATCTATCTATCTATCTATCTATCTATTATCTACTATCTATCTATCTATCTATCTATTATACTTCCTTAGAAGGCTGGCTTCCTTCAACATCTGCAATAAGATGCTGCAGATGTTCTATCAAACAGTTGTGGCGAGCGCCCTCTTCTACACAGTGGTGTGCTGGGGAGGCAGCATTAAGAGGAAAGACGCCTCACGCCTGGACAAACTGGTGAGGAAGGCAGGCTCTATTGTTGGCTTGGAGCTGGACAGTTTAACATCTGTGGCAGAGCGATGGGCGCTCAGCAGGCTCCTATCAATTATGGAGAATCCACTGCATCCACTAAATAATGTCATCTCCAGACAGAAGAGCAGCTTCAGCGACAGACTGCTGTCACTGTCCTGCTCCACAGAACGATTGAGGAGATCGTTCCTCCCCCAAACTATGCGACTCTTTAATTCCACAGGGGGGGTAAACGTTAATATTTAACATTATACATAGTTATTGTCTGTTTTTTTCACCTGTATTATTATCATTCTTAATTTAATATTATTTATTGGATCAGTATGCTGCTGCTGAAGACTGTGAATTTCCCATTGGGATTAATAAAGTATCTATCTATCTATCTATCTATCTATCTATCTATCTATCTATCTATCTATCTATCTATCTATCTATCTATCTATCCTATCTATCTATCTATCTATCTATCTATCTAATCTATCTATCTATCTATCTATAAGAACCTTTAGGGATCAATAGAGACTTACATATTTGCTGTTGTGATGGATTGCATGGTACAGTATATGGCCCTCTGGGTACTCCGGTTTCCACCCACAGTCCAAAGACATGCAGGTTAGGTGCATTGTCAATTCTAAATTGTCCCTAGTGCGTGTGTGTGTGCCCTGCGGTGGGCTGGCGCTCTGCCCGGGGTTTTGTTTCCTGCCTTGCGCCCTGTTTTTGCTGGGATTGGCTCCAGCAGATCCCCGTGTCCCTGTAGTTGGGATATAGCGGGATGGATAATGGATGGATGGATGGTCCCATATACGAAGGGTGTCATGGGACAGGAACAGGGATTATTAAGGACCTAAGAGTAAAAAGAAGTGTGACCTTCAAGTATGTAAGAAATGGTGGACTGCCCAGCAAGTACCAGTGATGCCCAGTCCAAAACCAGTGGGCCAGCCACAGTGTACTTAATAAATTTTTCTTCACATTCTGACATACTATGTATTTACTTGAAAAAATTCTATGTAAAGAGAAAAGAAATCCAAAAATATTGCTATTAATGATAAATTCCTTGATGTCAAATCAGGAATATAAATGAAATATAAGTGTGTTCCTTCATTTAAAGAGTCCCTCACCAATTCATACAGGCATTTTTGAAATTCTTTCTTAGAGACTTTTTAAAAAAAATTTTACTCTTATAAATATAGTGTGATTGGATCTCAGGTGTGCAGTAACTTGACAAACTTGACAGGCACACTGCCGTAACCCACTTTTTAAAACATTTAACTATTATATAACTATAACTATTGACAATTCGGTAAATATCATTCATTCATTTAATTTCCAAACCCATTAATCCCAATGTGGAGCTATGGATGACACAACTGGTAGTTCGTCACAGTCAGTATTAAAAACAATGGTAAAATATAGCCCCTCCTCGAACCGCCACCTTATCGTGGTGGAGGGGTTTGCGTGTCCCAATGATCCTAGGAGCTCTGTTGTCCGGGGCTTTATGCTCCTGGTAGGGACACCCAAGGCGTACTGGTCCTAGGTGAGGGATGAGACAAAGAGCGGTTAAACAAACCTTCTATGATGAATAAAAAATTTGGACGGCGTTTTCCCTCGCCCAGACGCGGGTTACCGGGGCCCCCCTCTGGAGCCAGGCCTGGAGATGGGGCCCGATGGCGAGCGCCTGGTGGCCAGGCTTGCACCCATGGGGCTCGGCCGGGCATAGCCCGAAGAGGCAACGTGGGTTCCCCTACCCATGGGCTCACCACCTATGGGAGGGGCCAAGGAGGTCGGGTGCAGTGTAAGTTGGGTGGTGGCCGAAGGTGGGGACCTTGGCGGTCCGATCCTCGGCTACAGAAGCTGGCTCTTGGGATATGGAATGTCACCTCTCTGAAGGAGAAGGAGCCTGAGCTAGTGCGCGAGGTTGAGAGGTTCCGGCTAGATATAGTCAGGCTCACCTCGACGCACAGCTTGGACTCTGGAACCAATCTCCTTGAAAGGGGCTAGACTCTCTACCACTCTGGAGTTGCCCCTGGTGGGAGATGTTGAGCGGGTGTGGGCATACTTATTGCCCCCCGACTTGGAGCCTGTACATTGGGGTTTACCCAGGTGGATGAGAAGGTAGCCTCCCTCCGCCTTCGGGTGGGGGGACGGGGTCCTAACTGTTGTTTGTGCGTATGCACCGAACAGCAGTTCGGAGTCCCTGGAGGGGGTGCTAAAGGGCATACCTTCTGGGGACTCCCTCGTACTGCTGGGAGACTTCAATGCTCACGTGGGCAATGACAGTGAGACCTGGAAGGGCGTGATGGGAGGAATGGCCCCCCCAATCTGAACCCGAGCGGTGTTTTGTTATTGGACTTCTGTGCTCATCACGGATTGTCCATAACAAACACCATGTTCAAACATAGGGGTGTTCATATGTGGCACTTGGCACCAGGACACCCTAGACCTCAGTTCGATGATCGACTTTGTGGTCATGTCGTCGGACTTGCGGCCACATGTCTTGGACACTCGGGTGAAGAGAGGGGCGGAGCTGTCAACTGATCACCACCTGGTGGTGAGTTGGCTTCAATGGTGTGGAAGGGAACGTCTGGCAGAGCCCCTGGTCAGAAGTAGCTTCAACTCCCACCTCCGGCAGAACTTCGACCACGTCCCGAGGGAGGTGGGGAACATTGAGTCTGAATGGACCATGTTCCGTGCCTCTATTGTTGAGGCGGCTGACCGGAGCTGTGTCCGTAAGGTGGTCGGTGCCTGTCATGGTGGCAATCCCCGAACCCGTGAAGGATGCTGTCAAGCTGAAGAAGGAGTCCTACCGGTCTCTTTTGTCCTGTGGGACTCTGGAGCCAGCTAATAGGTACCAGCAGGCCAAGCGGAATGCGGCTTCGGTGGTTGCTGAGGCAAAAACTCAGGCATGGGAGGAGTTTGCGGAGGCCATGGAGATCGACTTTCGGACGGCTTCGAGGAGATTCTGGTCCACCATCCGGCGTCTCAGGAGGGGGAAGCAGTGCAGTGTCAACACTGTATATGGTGGGGATAGTGTGCTGCTGACCTTGACTCGGGACGTTGTGGGTCGGTGGGGGGAGTACTTCGAAGACCTCCTCAATCCCACTAACATGCCTTCCAATGAGGAAGCAGAGCCTGGGGACTCGGAGGTGGTTCCCCATGAAGTCCCCCATCTCTGGGACTGAGGTCACCGAGGTGGTCAAAAAACTCCTTGGTGGCAGGGCCCCGGGGGTGGATGAGATACGCCCGGAGGTCCTCAAGGCTCTGGATGTTGTAGGGCTGTCATGGTTGACACGTCTCTGCAACATTGCATGGACATCAGGGACAGTGCCTCTGGATTGGCAGACTGGGGTGGTGGTCCCCCTCTTTAAGAACGGGGACCGGAGGATGTGTTCCAACTACAGAGGGATCACACTCCTCAGCCTCCCTGGAAAATCTATTCGGAGGTTCTGGAGAGGAGGGTCCGTCGGATAGTTGAATCTCGGATTCAGGAGGAACAGTGTGGTTTTCATCCTGGTCACGGAACAGTGGACCAGCTCTACACCCTTAGCAGAGTCCTGGAGGGTGCATGGAAGTTCGCCCAACCAGTCTACATGTGTTTTGTGGACTTGGAAAAGGCGTTTGACCATGTCCCTCAGGGAATCCTGTTGGGGGGGGGTGCTCCAGGAGTATGGGGTACCAGACCCCCTGATAAGGGCTGTTCGGTCCCTGTACAACCGGTGTCAGAGCTTGGTCCGCATTGCTGGCAGTAAGTCGAACCCGTTTCCAGTGAGAGTTGGACTCCGCCAGGGCTGCCCTTTGTCACCGATTCTGTTCATAACTTTTATGGACAGAATTTCTAGGCGCAGCCAGGGCGTTGAGGGGGCCCAGTTTGGTGGACTCAGGATTGGGTCACTACTTTTTGCAGATGATGTTGTCCTGTTTGCTTCATCAGGCCATGATCTTCAGCTCTCTCTGGATTGGTTCGCAGCTGAGTGTGAAACAGCTGGGATGGGAATCAGCACCTCCAAATCCGAGACCATGGTCCTCAGCCGGAAAAGGGTGGAGTGCCCTCTCAGGGTTAGGAGCGAGATCCTGCCCCAAGTGGAGGAGTTAAAGTATCTTGGGGTCTTGTTCACGAGTGAGGGAAGAATGGAGCGTGAGATCGACAGGCGGATCTGTGCGGTGTCCGCAGTGATGCGGGCTCTGCATCGGTCTATCATGGTGAAAAAGGAGCTGAGCCGTAAGGCAAAACTCTCAATTTACCAGTCGATCTATGTTCCTACCCTCACCTATGGTCATGAGCTATGGGTAGTGACCGAAAGAACGAGATCGTGAATACAAGCGGATGAAATGAGTTTCCTCCGCAGGGTGTATGGGCTCTCCCTTAAAGATAGGGTGAGAAGCTCAGTCATCCGGGAGGGGCTCAGAGTAGAGCTGCTGCTCCTCCGCATCGAGAGGAGTCAGATGAGGTGGCTCGGGCATCTGATCAGGATGCCTCCTGGACGCCTCCCAGGTGAGGTGTTCCGGGCACGTCCAACCGGGAGGAGGCCCCGGGGAAGACCCAGGACACGCTGGAGGGACTATGTCTCCCAGCTGGCTGGGAACGCCTCAAGATTCTCCCGGAAGAGCTAGAAGAAGTGGCCAGGGAGAGGGAAGTCTGGGCATCTCTGCTCAAGCTGCTGCCCCCGTGACCCGACCTCGGATAAGCGGAAGAGGATGGATGGATGGATGGATGGATGGATGGATGGATGGATGGATGGATGGATGGATGGATGGATGGTAAAATATAGCCACCAATAGAAAAAACAGTCTAGTTTGGTGCTGGTGGTGGAGTGGTAGCTCTGAGGCTGGGGATCTGTGCTGGCAATCAGAAGGTTGCTGGTTTGAATCCCATAAATGCCAGAAGTGAGTCTACTCTGTTGGGCCCTTGTGCAAGGCTCTTAATCTGCAATTGCTTCGTCCTGGGTATGACATTAATCTGCATCCAACCCTGCAAGTAGGTCTTCCAAGTTGCATGCAAAACTTGGGGTTTGGTGGCAGGATTGGCACTCCAGCCACCATAAAAAAAGCCTCACACTGTTCCAGTGTGGTGCTGAGGTGTCACCCACTGCTATTGGGTCCCAGTGTAGCACATGCTCCCCACCTCTCAGTTTTGGTGCCAAGCTCATGATTCAAGAGATTCAAGATTCTTTATTTGTCACATGCATAGTTATACGGGACAATACGCAGTGAAATGCATCCTGATCCGCTTATCAAAAACTGTGCAAAGTTAGAAGAATATCAGTTAGATTTAGAAAAAGTCCTAGATTGAAAGATAACAATATAATAATAGAACATAAATAAATAAAATTAAGTGAAATAAAGTAGAATTAAGTGTTAAGGTGCAATAGTGCAGTGATTATTGAGCAAAACCAAAGTTAGACAGGTGTATAGTTAAAGGACAGACCAATTCCAAAACAAGGTAAGGATAGACGTCATGGTACAATTACAGTCCAGTCTAAGTATGTGGAGGGTCATGGATGAGATGGCATGTTCTGATTTAACAGTCTTATGGCTTGAGTATAGAAACTCCTTCTGAGTTTCTCTGTCCCAGCCAAGATGCTATAAAACCTTTTGCCTGATTTTAACAGATGAAACAGGCTGTTGCTGGGATGAGATGAGTTGTTGATAATCCCGAGAGCTCTGGTCCTGCATCTTCTGGTGTAAATGTCCTGGATAGATGGTAGAGCTGACCTGTAGCAGCGCTCCGCTGCATGGATCACTCTCTGTAGGGCTTTACAGTCCCGAACACAGCAGTTTCCAAACCAGGATGTAATGTTCTGTGTCAGGATACTTTCCACAGTGCCATAGTAGAAAGTCTTTAGAATCCCTGAAGAGACCCCAAACTTCCTAAGCTGTCTGAGATGGTAGAGTCTCCGCTTTGCCCTTTTGCTCTGAACTTGGATGTGTTCAGACCATGTCAGGTCCTTAGAAATGTGAGCCCCCAGGTATTTAAAACTGTTCACCCTTTCCACTGGAGTCCCGTTAATGATGAGGGGCTTATAGTCCTGCTGCTGTGTCCTGCTGAAGTCCAACACTAGCTCCTTGGTTTTGCTGATGTTAAGCTGGAGGCAGTTTTCTTGACACCACAATGTCAGATTCGAAACTTCATCCATGTAGGCCGGCTCATTGTTGTTCGCGATGAAGCCCAGTACCACCGTGTCATCTGCAAACTTCATGATAGTGTTGGAGGAATACGTGGCCATGAAGTCATGGGTGTAGAGGGAGTACAGCAGGGGGGTAAGAACACACCCTCGTGGAGCTCCTGTGTTGATGATGATGCTGTTGGAAACACAGTTACCAACCCTCACTGCCTGTGTTCTGCCTGTGAGGAAGTCCAGCACCCACGCACACAGGCAGTTGTTGAGTCCTAAGTCCCTCAGTTGCGCAAACAGTCTACAGGGTATTATTGTATTGAATGCTGAACTATAGTCAATGAACAACAATCTCACATAGTTCCCCTGTTTCTTGTCCACATGGCTGAGGGGGAAATGGCATCCTCCATTGATCTGTTAGAATGGTAGGTGAACTGGAGTGAGTCAACGGTGCTTGGGATGGAGGATGAGATGATGTCTTTCAGTAGAAATTGAAAACATTCATGACTACTGATGAGAGTGCAACAGGTCGGTAGTCATTCAGGCATGTGGGCTTATTGTTCTGTTGAACAGGAACGATTGTGGATCTTTTGAAGCACATAGGAACCACAGACTGTGCTAGAGACTCGTTGAAGATGGTGGTGAGTACTCCAGCTAGTTGGTCAGCGCAGCAACGCAGCAGACGTCCAGAGATGCCGTCTGTTCCCACCGCCTTCCTGATGTTTACTTGCTTCAGTGCCGCATGCACATCGCGCTCTGCAATGCTGATGATGTCACCGTTTTCCGTAGCCAGGCAGTAGTTAGCGCTAGCTGCGTAACCAGCCTCAAAATAGGTGTAAAACACATTGAGTTCATTAGCAAATGCACAGTCTGAGCTTACCATCGCGTGAGATTTTCCTTTGTAGTCCGTGATGGTATGCAGTTTGTGCCACATGCTCCATATGTCGCCATGTTGAAAGTGCAGCTCCACTCGCTGCTGATACCGGTGTTTGGCATCTTTCACCACATGTCGAACACCATATGAAGGCTCTTTGTAGGCGCTCATATCACCAGTAGTGAGTCCAGCATGATAAGCAGCGGTTCGAGCATTTACTGCTGTGTGGATCGATCTGCCAACCCACAGTTTCTGGTTGGGAAAAGATTTAACTCTCGCCATGGGGACAACTTAATCAGCAAGCATACTAACAAAGCTAACTACTGCTTCCGCAAACTCATTGATGCCATCTGCGCATGTTCTGAACATGTCCAGGTCTACGTCATCGAGCACATCCTGCAGCATGGCTTGTGATTGGACAGACCAGTGCTTCACCTCTCTCGTGACCGGAGCTTCATGAATGAAACCTTGTTTATATTTCGGCATGAGGAAAATGGCATTATGTTCAGACATCCCAAACGCTGGATGTGAAACAGCTTTGTAGCCCTGCATGTATGGGGTGTAGCAGTGATCCAGGATTCTGGGTCCCCTTGTTGGACACGTGACATGTTTGTGGAAGTTCGGCATTACTTGTCTGAGGTTTGCCTTGTTAAAGTCCCCTGCCACGATGAATGCTGCGTTTGGGTGTTTGTTCTGAGTCGTACACAGAGCATTGTGGAGTTCAGACAATGCTGTGCCTGCGTCTGCGTGGGGTGGGATGTGGACCGCCGTGGCAATAACTGAGGTAAACTCACGAGGCAGATAGTGAGGATGACATTTGATGATTAAATAGTCCAGATGAGGCGAGCAGTAACCGGAGAGAATGGAAGTATTCCTGGCATCGCACCATTTGTTATTAGTCATGAAGCAGACTCCCCCACCTTTAGCTTTGTTAGACTCCGCCGTTCTGTCCATGCAAAACACAGAGAACGAGTCCGACGGTGTTATGGCTTGGTCTGGCACTGTGGGGGTCAGCCATGTCTCTGTAAAGCAGAAAATGTTACAATCCCTCGTTACGCGTTGGAAAATATCTCCTGCTCTCAGGTCATCCAGCTTGTTCTCCAGTGACTGAACATTACCCAGCAGGATGCTAGGCAGTGGTGGGAGATGTGCTTGTTGTCTCAGTCTGTTTCAGACGCCGCCGCGTTTCCCATGCCATTTCTTTGTTTGTCGCCGCAGGTCAGTGTCGCGTCTATTGTTGTAGTCCAGGTTGCGGAGCGTCTCAGCAGGTCACGACGGATCGGGCTTAAAAGTGTCTGAAATAAAAGTAGAGACCCAGTTTCCAATTTCTAAAAATGTTCTACTGTCATAGATTACTAAATCCGATGTCATCTGTGATTGAAGAAATAATAAATAAAGGAAATAAACTAAAAAAACACACAACCTAGACAGAGCGGTCAGGAAGGTGTCTGAACGTGGCCACACCATTGGTATTTTTTTTTTTTTTAAATGGAGACGGTTAGTGTCAGGAAGGTAATCCAGCTGTAAAACTTTAGAGAAAATTTTAATGATGGAGTCAGTCCAATCAGCTTCAGAAAATGCTAGGCGGTGGGCAGTGAGCAAAGGCTACCGGGCCATTGGTGGGCCCAACTAAAGGAGTTAGTCTAGAAGAAGCAGAAGACAGGAAAGGGGAAAGAAAAGGATAAGTTGAAGGTGAGAGTGGGGATACTGAATGTTGGGTCAATGACTGGGAAAGGCAGAAAGCTGACAGATTTAAAGGAAAGTAGGAGTGCTGTGTGTGCAAGAAAATAGATGGAATAGGAGTAAGGCAAGAAAATTGGATGGAGGCTGTAAACTGTGGTACAATGGAGCAACTAGTAAGAGAGAAATGGTGATGGTAATACTAGTAATCCAAGAAACTTAAGTATAGTCTTGTCATTGTGAAAAGAAGGAGTGTTAGGTTGATGAGCGTCAAGCTAGGCCTTGATGAGACTGTAGTTAGTGTAATTCGTGCATATGCTCCTCAAATAGGCTGTGAGGAAGAAGAAAGGGAAGGTTTCTGGCCACAAATGGATTAAGATCTTAGGGTGGTGGTACAAGAGGGAGAAAACGTTATTGTTGGTGGTGATCTTATTGGGCATGGGGGAAATAGTAGAGGGTGGATAGGGTACATGAAGGATGGGGAGTAGAGAAGAAAAGTTGGGGAAGGGGAGATGATAGTACACTTTGACATGGCATTTGATTTGGTAATAGTTGACATATTTTTTGAAAATAAAGTAATTCAGTTTGAGACTGGAATGCAAAGCCAAATAGACACTCTACTGTATAGAAGATCTCATTTGAAAGAGATAAAGAATTGTAAGATCATAAATGGGGAAAGTGGTCAGCACGGTGGCACAGTGGTAGTGCTGCTGCCTCGCAGTCAGGAGACCTGGGTTTGCTTCCCGGGTCATCCCTGCATGGAGTTTGCATGTTCTCCGTGTGTCTGCGTGGGTTTCCTCCAGGTGCTCTGGTTTCCTCCCACAGTCCAAAGACATGCAGGGTTAGGTGCATTGGCGATCCTAAATTGTCCCTAGTGTGTGGGGGTGTGTGTGTCCCCGAGATTGGCTGGCGCCCTGCCCGGAATTTGTTCCTGCCTTGTGCCCTGTGCTGGCTGGGATTGGTCCAGCAGACCCCGTGACCCTGTGTTAGGATATAGCGGGTTGGATAATGACTGACTGACTAAATGTGGAAAGTTTCACAGTGTAGAATAGAGTGGTATTGATGGATTTGGAGATCAGAATCTGCAGTAGATTAAAGCCAGAGCAAGCCGTACCAAGGATAAAGTGGTGGAGAATAAAAGAGGAAGCAATTAACAACAGGTTTAAGCAGAAGAACAGCAAAGTTATAATGAGAGATGGTGAAGAGGTGTTAGGTTAGACAACAGGAAGGAGATCACCTGGGGACAAAGAGACATACTGGAGGAACAGAGGGGTGTAGGATGTGTTAAAGACTAAGAAGGAGGCAAAGAAAACATGGTACCAATCAGGGAAGGAGAAATAGAAATGTATAGGCAGACAAACAAGGAGACAAAATTTTTTGATTTTTAGAACAGCAAAGGCTAGGAACAAGGCTGGGGAGGTTATTAGACAGATAAAGCAGATGAAAGATGAGCAAGGTGTGGTCTTGATTGAGCATGATAGGATCAAAAATAGATGGAGGGGGTACTTTGAAAAGCTGTTGAATTAAAAAAAACTTGTCTAAGTCTAGTATTTGTGGATAGAAGCCCCAATGAAAAGCTACTTATAGTACCAAGAATAAGGAGAGAGGGATTAAAGGAGGTACTGTAAAGGATGAAGACTGGAAAGGCAACGGTGTTAGAGATCGAATGTAGATGATCTTTGAACAGGAGAAAATACCAGATAAGTGGAGAAACAGTCTGATTGTACCCAATCAGGATAAGAGAGATATGCACGTTTATGGAAACTATGGAGGAATAAAGCTGATGCTACATTTATTGAAAATTTAACAAGGGGTTATAGAGAGAAGGCTTAAGGAAGAGGAGAAGAAATTTGGGTTTATGTCAGGGAGAGGAACAACTAATTGAGTCTCTGCATTGCAGCAGCTCACAGAGAAGAACTGAGAAAAACAGAAAACCAGGTTTTCATATGGTGTTTATTGTTTTGAAGAAGGTTATTGCTAGAGTGCCAAGTCAAGAGGTCTGGAGGTGCATGCAAGAGAAAGGAATGCCAGAGAGAATTGTCTGAGATATTGTAAGGTTTCTAAACTCTTTTTAGGACTCCCCCCAACTTGATGACAAGCCGATAAGTGTCCCAAAGCGCAATCTTCGCTTCTGTGGAAGACAGCTTCTCCATTGCTGAGGCAATGCAGGGCAAATCTGAGCCAACCATGGTCGCACTATAGGCGTTTGTCGTCGATGGGTGATGCAAGGAACATTAAAAATGCAGGGAACAGTATTATTTGGCCACGACCCTGCCTGATTGCTGTGTCTGTGTATAAGAAAGTGCTAGATCCCGCTACAATAAATAATTGTGCTGTTTCTGTTTCCAGCTGAATAAAGCTGGTTTTGCTAAAGTATTGAGACTCAGCCTCATGTTTTGGGGTGTAAGACAGGGACTCACATGTCACAATAAAGGCATAAGGACTCGGGTTAAAAGCAGTGTTGAGGTAGCAGACAAGATCTAAGTTGTAGTAGGTCAGCACCAGAGATCCTCTTTAAGTGCTTACCTCATTGTTTTGGTTATGGATGCCTTGATTAGGGGGGAATAAAAAAACAACCCCAGCCCTAAGTCCATGCTTTTTGTTGATGACATTATGTAGTGTAACACCAGAAAGGAGGACATGGAGAGTACGTTGGAAGAATGGAGAAAGGCTTTGGAAGACAGAGAATTGAAAATAAATAGGAAGAAGAGGTTTAATGATGATCAGAATTTAGACGTTAGTCTGTAGGGAGAACTATTGAAAATAGTGAAAAAGTTTAAATATCTAGGATCAGTGGTAGCTCAAGATAGAGAAAGACGTAGGGATAACCCACAGAGTGCAATGAGGTTGGAAGAATTGGAAGAAGGTATCAGCAATATTATGTGATGAATGAATTAAGGTGAAAGTTAAAGACAAGGTTTTTAAGACAGTAATAAGACCATTAATGATGTGTGGAGGTGAGACATGAGCAGTAAAGGGAGCACAGCAGAAAAAGTTGGATGTGGCAGAAATGAAAATATTGGGATGAACACAAGAAGACATGGTACAAATCAGGGAAGTAGAAAGACAGAGAAATGTATAAACAGAGAAACAAGGAGACAAAAAAGATAGAGAAAATGATTTTTAGAATAAAAAAGGCTAGGAACAAGACTGTGGAGTTACAAAAAAGTACAGCAAAAGAAATAGGACAATTGGAGGTACTAGAAAAGTGGGAAAGATGCCAAAGAAAGTATAGGAAAGTAGGTTGAAGTGGTATGAACATATGAAAAGAGGAGACAATGAATATGTAGGCAAAAAAGTGATGGCAATGGAAGTGCAGGGGAAGAGAAAGAAAGGGAGGCTGAAGTGGAGATGGGTGGATAAAGTAAAAGAAGATTTGAAGGGGAAGGGTTTGACCTGGGAAGAGAAGCAGGTGTGAAGAAGGTTTTTCAGGCATATATACCCTAAATAGTAGTAGGAAAAGATGAAGAGGAAGAAGAAATTTAAAAAATCACTTTTTTAATGTCATGATGAACTTTTTGAGCATCAACAAATAACAAACACTTGCTGATTTCTTTATCTTTGTATTCTATCTTAAATAACCAATAATACTAGATGTTATGCAGTAAATAGTCTAAAAATGCATTATTGGCTTTATATGGTGTATATTATATTTTACAAAACTATCTCAATAATGTTTTTATTGCTTCTTTTTGTTCACAGTTCTATTTACTTATTTGTATTTTTTATTGTATTTCATTTCAATACATATATTACTTATTCATGAAGACAATGGGTACTGCATCTTATTCAGATCAGATCAGATACCACTATTTTAACCATCTAGAGAGCCAAATTAGAAACACATTTCATTTGAAGGAATCATTTAAAGGTGTTAGCAAAAGGTTAACAACGGTTTGTAAAGCTCAGCTGTGTAAAAGCATCATTAATGAATGTCTGCCAGATTCTAAAGAATGTTTGAACTGATCCTGGTAAATTGAGTTATTTTTTGTTTTAATTTTAAGTAACTAGGACACTCAAGATTGTACAAAATGCTGGGATTCTTCTAGTTTGCCTAGATAAGACTGCATGCTGTAAGTGTGGTATAAGATAATTACAAGATATTGTTCATGAAACAGTAATATCCCATCACGTATTACCCCCAAACAAAGCTGTTAAAGAATTAAATATTAGTGTGACTCCAAGACTAATACAAAGTCAAAGACTTTTTTCCAATAATGTCTGATTAGGGCCATTCCCAAAATATGTTCTAGTGAATTAGATGCATGACAAGATCTCCCTTAATTAAGGTCTTGACCTAAATTTGCTTTGGATATGAGTTTAAAAAAGATGTTATTTATCCAAGTAAAAAGATTCAAGGCTGGACTAATATGGTTGAATACATGTACATATATTGGAGGCAAACCAGTTTTGATTTTTCTTTTATCCTTTGTGCAAAGACAGCAAGACTTCAGGGCGATTTGTTATGCTGTGGAATATATTACACTGAACATATGTTGAAATTTTATTAGTAATTGCCTGCCTTTGAAAAATCTGGTTTGCTCTTGCAGTGTATAGACAGAAAAACTTTCTCTAATGTGTTTGCAAGAACTTTGGTCATAATATTAATATCTGGTTTTAGTAGGAAAATTGGTCAGTAGGACACACACTGTAAAAGGCTTTTTTTTTAAATAATATTCTGGATAGCCACCTGGGCCTGACCCTTTTGTATTTGTGTAAATTTAACAGCATCTATGATACTGTATTAGTGTGGTAAAGGTTTATCCAGCTCATTGTACATGAAGCTTGGGGCCTGTTTGAAAGGCAGTTTGTTTGTTGTTGTTGTTTTGTTTTCTAATTCCGATGTTCATGTCCTTAGATATTCATTGGCAGTTCATTGAAATTCATTAATTTTATTGCTCTTGTTTTGTGTGCAACTCAAGAATATATTTGTTTCCTCATATGTGCTATGTTTTCCATAGTGGCCTGGCAGATATCTCCAGAGGTACATTAGTTTCAAAAGAAGTATTTATTTGTGAGAAGATACATTTATTGAAACCTTCATCATCTTGCAATAATGGATTAAATAGTATGAGTAGTGCTTTATATTGGAAGTCCGTGTTTTTTACTTTCTAGTATACGAAGTATAGTATAGGGAAAATATTGTAATCATCCAATGTATTCAATGTCGAGATTTTGATGAATCTCAATGTTTTATACCTCCCTGACTTTTTCGTATATGAAGTATAGGGAAGAAAGTATTGTAATGCTCCAAAAATTCCATTTTGAGATTTTGATGAATCTTGATGTTTTAGACTTCAATGAGTCCGAAAATACCATTTTTGGAATTATGTCTGTGTCTAGTCTGTGTGCAACGATAACTTGAGTACGCTTTTACTTAGGTCAACCAAATTTTGCATTCAAGTAGTAGGTACAAAACATAGATTTCTATTAACTTTTGGGCTATTTCTGTTAACCGAAGTGGTACTTTACCTTTTATTCAACTTTACTTTTATAATAATTGTTCAATATACTATTAATTTGATTTAATTTGTTGTTGATGGTTCTTTAATGTACATAATATAAAAATATAATCATTGTCTTGTGGTTTACTCCTCAAATATCCCTCCTCATATGTGAGCATACGAGAAAGTCTACGGGAGACCACTCCTGATTTTAAGTTATTGTGTTTGTATCATTTATTTATTACTGAAGTAACTACTACGACATATTTTACTGGTTAAAAATGATAAATAAAACTAAACTTGAATTGACTTTGCTTGGTTGAATACAGCGGCACGGTGGTGCAGTGGGTAGCGCTGCTGCCTCGCAGTTGGGAGATCTGGGGACCTGGGTTCGCTTCCCGGGTCCTCCCTGCGTGGAGTTTGCATGTTCTCCCCGTGTCTGCGTGGGTTTCCTCCGGGCGCTCCGGTTTCCTCCCACAGTCCAAAGACATGCAGGTTAGGTGGATTGGCGATTCTAAATTGGCCCTAGTGTGTGCTTGGTGTGTGGGTGTGTTTGTGTGTGTCCTGCGGTGGGTTGGCACCCTGCCCAGGATTGGTTCCCTGCCTCGTGCCCTGTGTTGGCTGGGATTGGCTCCAGCAGACCCCCGTGACCCTGTGTTCGGATTCAGCGGGTTGGAAAATGGATGGATGGATGGATGGTTGAATACATTCATCAATGAGGGTAGTTAATGATAAGTCATATCACCACATAACATTACCTGTGAAAATTTTATTGACTGCTATTTATGAGCCATTTTAAGATCCTCATTTTTGCCATATGGTTGTGAATGGCTTTATCCACTTTACTGAAGTTGCTGCCATCTCTGGTTCATCTTTATATATATAAAATCTAACGTCTGTCTGTATGTCTGTCCGCTTTTCACAAGAGAACTACTTAATGGATTTAGATCAGGTTTTTTTCTATAATTTGCTTGAACATTCCGGTTGATCCTGCAACCTCTCTCATTGTGCTAAGCATCATAATTTGCTTGTGGTACCAATTTATTTGTGCAAATCCAAGAGAGACGCAGTGGGCAGAGGGGAGGGAGGCGGGCTCCTCCTCACTCACATGGCAGCCTCGTGGCGTATCTTACATTCACTTAGCTAGCAAACAACAGAACTACTTAATGGATTTAGTTCTGTTTTTTTTCTACAACTTGCTTGAACATTCTGGTTGATTTTGTGACTTCTCTCACTGCGCTAAGAATCATAGTTCGCTTGCAGGAGCGATATATTTGCACTAATCAGAGATCGAGGCTGTGGGCCGTGGGGAGGGGGATGCTTGTCTTCAGGAGCAGGGAGCCAGGCAGGGCCCTCCTCACTGTCCTGTTTTACTTCAATGTGGCTGAAGCTGCGTGAGATGGCTAGTAGAATATATAATGATCACAGACTTTCAACACTTTTTCTCTTTGAATTGCTATATACCAAAGAAACATCAAGACAAATTATCAAAGAATGATGCAATAGTATAGTGCCTGCGAATAAGGAATAAGATGAGATCCCTGCCTTACTATGGTACTTTATTTTTTTCCTTAACTGTACTTATCAGTAATTAATAATAGTGCACATTCCATTTATTTCTATTCAAATGATTTATTAGACAAGATTTTAAACAGAATTTGTGAAGCATAATTGATCATTGATCTGTTAATATGTAAAGAAAACTCCACAAATAATTTTTGTCCAAAGTTGCAAGTACACATTATATAGAAATTGCACTATAAAATAGAAGATACAATTAGAAGTCTTTTGGTATATGTATTAGTTGGTTTTGTATTAATGTTTTTGAACACATCATGTTTCTTGCATGGTTAATACACTATGATTTTCAAACTTTCAGACTGTTGTCAAAGTTCACTATTTTTATAACACAAACAACAGCATTTATTTGTACAGCACATTTTCATACAAAAAGTATTTTAAAGTGCTCAACAATAATTTTTTTCCCAGTGACTATGAAAGGCAAAAATATGAACTTTAAATCCTGAGGAGTAGTTAAAAAAGCCAATATACCTGTGTCAATGAAGATGGCATCTACATAAACCTTAGTAAACAAAGCTCCCATCAGAAATCCTAACAAGGGTCCAAACAATGTGGTTGTCAGTATGATACCTGCCAAACAAATAAAGAAACATAAACATTAAAATCTAAACAAATCATTTTTGCTTCTAGATTGAACAAGCAGGACAATATAACATAAGTTAGCATAAGTTAATGTTTTTACTTAAGTAACTGCATTAAAAAAACAGCACAAAATACTTTTTTTGATAATCTTGAAAGTGATTTTAGACATGTAGGTGAATATAAATGTAAACCATTATTTATGCGTATCCTGCATACAAAAACAGTATCTATAACAGCACACTGTGATACAAGCTGTTGTCATACTTGTGCCACGTATTTGTTCCAGCATGTACAGTTTCATACTGATAACAATAGTGGAAACATTGTCAATATCTACTACATCTTTAATAAGCCAGGGGTAATATATATTTCTTAATAATTACAAACAGAAATATAAGATAATGAATCATGCCATGAGTATTAATACTAATACTTTGCCTACTGTGCATTAAATTTACCAGTACTCAGGCTATTAAAGACAATCTCGATTTCCAATGGCATTATGTACCTTTTGTGTACGAATCTCCATTTGACTCTACAATTGTCTTCTTTATTCTATATTTACATTAGATTTATGTTTAACGAATTTGTATGTTCAAGTTAATTCATAGTATTTTGTAAGGAATTTTATAATCTTCAGAAGGAGAAAATGAACAAATCAAACCGTATTGCTGATAACCCTTTTAACCCATTTGAACAGTTTTTGCTGCTGTCTCACTTTCATTTTAGTCTTCGTGACCACCTTACCCTCTTGAAGGCCAAAATAAATACACTACAAGGTGGACAACACACAAGTTCTCATTAATTTCCATGCTGATAATATGTTTAGGAAGCTGTATGGTTTGTGCAATGTTTAGGGAATTGTTTAGTAGTTAATACATAACTTATAACCAAATTTTAAAATGTTACCAGCAGGCTATGTCATCAATGGTGATCACAACCGTTTATACAGAAACGCTATTTTTAATTGTTTTTTTGTGATTCATATATCTCTATGAAATATAAGAGGAACTTTGGAGGAATGGAATTTATATCTAATATTTAATTTGTGACAAATTTGGGCTATCTATTGTCGACATCTAATGGGTAATTAAAACTTAAAGGACTAGATAATAATGTAAGATGTTGTAATACCTGTACCACTTTGGAAAACATAAGACAAAAAGTTGCATAAAGCATTTTAACCACAGTTTCTTTATCAGCCTTACTTAAACAGTAGCATCCACTTCAAGAATCAAATTCATTGGCACTTACAGCCAGACTATTAGTTTTATATCACGCTCCTATGCTGAATTATTTGAGGTAATTTAATAATACATTTCCATTTACTACCACCTTTTTTAAAATAATTATATTTCTGGATATAGTCCTTTATAACAATCGAATAACACATGTTTATAGACATAATTCTTTCATCTACTGACTGTGTTTCAGTTGTCATTACTTTTTGTGAGTAAATGTTTTTGTTTAATTTACCTTGTTTAGTTTGAGCTATTGTAGATTTTCTGCCTTTTCTCAAGCATTATCTAATGAATGTGTAGTGACCTTTTATAGTCATTCTAACTAAATAACACTATCATGTTGCATTATCCAACACCAATTTTTAAAGAAGTATTCACTGTATGGGATTCAAAGGACACATACTCAACTTCATGCTGTAAATATGTATTACCTTATTTTGTTAGATAATAAAAATACTTTTCTGTGATTCCAGAATTTTTCTGACTGGTGTTATAAGTGCCACAGAAAATCAGTTATTGACCTTAGCATTTGCTAAATGAAAATTTGAATGACAAGACGCTCCATCCATGAAGTTTTCAATCCATTTAACCTAATTCAGCATTTTGGGATGGTATCCTGTTGCTAAGAGCATTACCAGGGTGATCCAATTTTAAATGGATTGTTATTTGAACACAACAATTTAGCACTTCTAGAAAAACCATGACAAGAAAAGGTTATAATAATCCTCTATCTATTTGTAGTTTACATGGTGTCTGTTCTTTGCCACCTCTATCAATTATTCATGCACACTAGAAACTCTATAGAGTTCTGGTGATCTGACCGACACTGAATGTTTGTTGAACTCATGAACTAAGGTAGTGGTGTATTGCACAGTACTTAGGGATTTGTCTTGATTTGTGTACATAAAACATAGTGAATTTTTAAATCAGGGATCTCAAACTCCACTCCTGGATGGTCATAGTGGCTGCAGGTTTTCATTCTAACCCTTTTCTTAATAAGTGACCAGTTTTTGCTGCCAATTAACTTCTTTTGAATTAATTTTAATGGATTTGCTCTTGAAGACTCAGACCCAATAATTGTTTCTTTTTCCTTAATTAGCAGCCAAACAATAATGAGATACAAAATGAACCAAAACATGACCAGCAAACTGTGACTATCATACAATATCTGAAAATAAAAAGGGTGGAGGCCTCAGAAATGTTGATTTGCTCAGGTGCCCAAAACATTTTAACAGTACTCTTAGAAAAGTAAAGAAAAAAATCAACAATTTTGAAAATGTATGCTATTGCACAATGAGAGCAGCAACAAGTCATGGAATTAAAGAATGGGTTTAATTAACAACAAGACTCTGCACATAATTAAGCAACTGGTTGGAGTGAAATTGGTTGGAGTTTGAGGCCCTGGCTTAGTTGGTGTTCTGTTGGCTCACTCAATTCACATTTCAGTTCTGTTTAAGGAAAGAAATTATGCAATTCAGAGGAACGATGAAGAAATTCCAGAAAATAAATCTTAAAAAACAAGTCAATTAAAATGAATTCAAAAGAAGTTAATTAACCACATAAACGCAGGCCACTAATAAGGAAAGAGTAAGAATGAAAACCTGCACCCACTGCGGCCCTCTAGGACCGGAGTTTGAGATCCCTGCCTTAATGGATATATGTTTCATTCCAGGTAAAGACAGCATGTATGTTAGCTGTGCTCAGTTCTGAAAGTGAATTTGAATTTCTGTCTTGTGCTTAATGTGTTTTAATCATTTATTTCGTTTACTAGCTGTGTTACCCGTCCAAGACGGGTTGAAATATATGCAATCAACGTAGATCTCAGCATTAACATTTGCAGTGCCCCATGCAATCTCTGTTATATGCCATTTGGTATGGGATTAGTATAAGGTAGGGTTAATGTCTGTGATCCGCCACCTATTGGAATGACAGAGACATAGCAACCAGACAGACACCCCGATTCTTATCCTTTTATTATGGTGGATTAGCTCAACACATGTCATGGAGTTTGTGTATCAATTTCTACCTGATGATAAAAATATAATCTTTTAAAACAATAATTGTAATTGGTAGTCTATCTGTTATAACTTAGAGTAACATGTATGAGTATTCAATGTGCACAAAAATGCACAGTAAATTAATTCACAAAGTATGTGTATTGTTAAATCTTATCTGTCAGCCCTTTTTGAACATCTGTTTTTGTAAGAGTCATGTTCAATGTTTTAGCAAAGTCTGCTAAAAAACTGATGAAAGACACAAAGCTGCAGGCACAAATCTTAGTTGATAATATTATTGAGCAGGATGTGTTTCTAAATATTATTATATGTTCAGGTAAAATATCACATCATTTCAGGTAATATAATTATGTCTATATTTACTTGATTTTTTATTTTAGTTTTAATATTTTAGCATAGCTCTAGAAGCACTTTCTTCTTTTTGCTTATTATATCAACACATAATTCTGTTTAGCTTTTTCTTCAGTACAATTTCTTATTTAAGGTTATCAAAGAATTAGTCTTTGCCTTACATTTAAAAAAATATGCAGCTATAACAAGCCATTCATGTTTTCTCAAGCCTCGTCAGTCTTTCAGAAATTAACCAAAGAAGGGTTCAAAGGTTATGAAGTGACCCAAACTGTTATGATGTTGCTGGAAATGTGTATTTATTCATCATATTCTAGTTAAGGGATGTCTCAATGTGAATTCTCAATGTGTCTATCTTTTGTTTTACTTTCCTAATCCAAAATTAGGGTTGCAGGATGCCAGATCCCATTCCACATGAGATACTACTCCATCGAAAAAAAGCACATTCAATCCAAACATCTACCCTCACACTTAATAAACTTAATCAATTTGGGATTTGAGAGGAAACCGGTGAAAACTTGCAAAGCGAGAATGTATTAACTCCACATCAGCAGTGACAGGGCTGAGATTCAAACCCAGTCTGACTAAAACTGTGAGGCAACACCATTATACTCCACTGTCAACTTCTAGACTAAATATATACATGAAAACAAAATAATACTGAAAGATGAAGAACTGATAAATTACCATTTTTCTTTAGTATTTACTTAATGGATTTAAATCTTTTGTTTTTGATTATATTCTTTTATGTGTTAACTGAGAAATAAACAATGTTTTAACTTAATTTTCACTAATTTTAATTGAAAAATGTGTATTGTGCCTACTATATCCCAATGAGTTTGAAAAAACAAGCCCCAGAATACAAATTTAACATACGTGCCCCATTTGTTTTTACTTTCAAAAAGTTTTAATGCAATCGTTAATATTTGTGTTTGTCCACTCATTTTACCTTTAAGGCTTTCCAGGATTTTTCATTTTCATTTTCCATTAATTTTGAATCAATATCACCTTTGGCCCCTGCAGCCTCACAGCTGGTCGACACTGGTTTATTTTAGCCTCAGGCTTCTTTAAATTGAAGGTTGCAGATTCTTCCTGCTTGCATGAACTTCCTCTGTGAACTCCAAATTCCTCCCATAATGTCATGTTGATTGTCAGCTGTAAATTACCCTGAGTGAGTGTGATCAGGAGATTCCCTTGTGATTGAGGCTGCGAGATGCAATGTATAAAGATCAGTATTCATTCTATTTCTCAAATCATTCTCAAACTCAAAATAGTAATATATGAATGTATTTTGTGAACTACTAGTACATTTATTTGAAGGTGTTGACAGTTCTTTAGTATTTAAAGAGACAGAAAGCTATAATTCATGCCAAATCATTTCTGCCAGAGAAACAAATCAATTTCCAACCCTGTGTAAGAAAATCCAGGGCATCTGGTAGCACCTGAGTGACTGTACTATAATGTAATGCAATTCACTACACCTCATTGCCATTTGACAGACCGCACATGATGGAGCTGCACCCATTTTGGATACTGATATTATTTCCTATCACCACTAATGAATGTATGTTCATTGGGCATAATAAGGTTTGTTCATTTTTTCATAATATAAACTGCAATCTTATAAATTTTACTTCAAATGAACATGAAGGATAACAAACTTTAGTATACAAGAGCAAGACAGTTGTGCTGCAGTTAGCCCTGATGACCATACAGCTCCAGAGTCTTGATTCTGCCCATGTGAAGTTTGTGTGTTCTTCAAGTTACCACACTTAGCTAACTCCAGATATTCCATTTTTTCTCTTACATGATAAAGATATCCAGGATAGATTAACTGGCAACTTTACATGGCTGATTATTATTGCAGGAGTGTGCTCTGCAAATAGCTGATATACCATTTTGAGTTGGTTCCCCCCCTTGCACCCATTGCTACCAGGATAGGTACTCGCTAATCACAACCCTGAACTGTATAAGAGATGGATGAAATGATTAAATTTGTCATCATTATTCTCAAGCTGTTAATTATAAATTTCACTCATTTTTTAAAAAAAAAATAATGACTAAGCTTCCAGCTATCTCTTAGAACAGATAAAATCAAAATATTTCCAGAGAAAGTTACAAAAGCATGGAAAGATTCATTAGGCACACAGCTGCAGCAAACTGATAATTCACACAATTAACTTTGGAGCAGCATGTTGTTCTTCAGTTCAGTCTCTGCTGTGTACAAGCTCTTTACATTCTTTTAATATCACATGAAAGCAAGAGAACTAAAAGCTCTACTTGTACTCACACATTTGTTATTAAATTAAAAATCACTTGCAAAGTTAAGTTTTGTGTCCAAATACTATATTTTAAATGAATTCATCTCTTTAGACCGCATGGTAAATAATTTAGATGGAATATACTCTACCCTGATAACATGTTTTTTGACTTTGATACATTCCCTTGGAGATTCCTGCCTTTTTATGAGGCTAAAACTTGTTTACATGTTGACAGCATATGTTTTATTTATAACCAGTCATTTGAGTTGTGCAATTGAGGCTAACAGTGTTTATTTTCATCAAATGTAACGGCTTAAATTGTTTCTGTGAATTGTGTTTTATTCTACCTTTACAGTTACTGAATATATAGCAGCCTAGTGTTTCTATGTACCATTAAAAAGTATAGTACTTAACAAGAATATAGAATTTTAAAGTAGCCAACGATTATTAAAAGTATGGTGTTTTTTTCCATGTTAAGAAAAACAGTGTAATTTATATACACCATCCATCTGTCCATTTCCTAAGCCTGCTAATCCAAAGCCAAATCTCAATAAGGGCTGTGCACAAGGTAAGAAAAATCCCTGGACTGGAAGCCAGCTCATCAATGTGTGAACAAACACATATACAGATCAGGAGGCAATTTAGCGTCACCAATCCACCTAACTGGCATGTCTAGGGAATGTGGGAGAAAACCCACACAGACACAGGGAGAGCATGTAAACTCCATGCAGGGAGCACCCAGGACATGAACGCAGATCTGCTTGTTGTAAAGCAACAGAATTATAAATTGCATCACCATATACGCCATTGTCTTTCATGTGTATGTAGACTCAGTTGAGAATTTATCAAAACTGAAGCAAATCTAAATATTTTTTTATGAGCATTAGGCTGATATGACACTTTTTCTGCCTCTGAGAACATTGCTTATTTTTTTGCTTTTGTGCAAACAGCCTTGGTTGCTTCATCTTACATAGTACCCAATATACCTTATTTGACCCAACCAGAAGAATTTGAAACCTAACATTTACTAGTCAGACCTCTGGATAGATAGATAGATAGATAGATAGATAGATAGATAGATAGATAGATAGATAGATAGATAGATAGATAGATAGATAGATAGATAGATAGATAGATAGATAGATAGATAGATAGATAGATAGATATTTTGGTTCTGTACATTACCACAATGAATTTTAAATGAAACAACTCCGATGCAGTTGAAGTGCAGACTTTCAGCTTTAATTCAGTGGGGTGAACAAAACGATTGCATAAAAATGTGAGGCAACTAAAGCATTTTTTGAACACAATCCCTTCATTTCAGGGGCTCAAAAGTAATTGCACAATTGACTCAAAGGCTATTTCATGGGCAGATGTGGGCAAGTCCGTCGTTATGTCATTATCAATTAAGCAGATAAAAGGCCTAGAGTTGATTTGAGGTGTGGTGCTTGCATGTGGAAGATTTTGCTGTGAACAGACAACATGCGGTCAAAGGAGCTCTCCATGCAGGTGAAAGAAGCCATCCTTAAGCTCGAAAACAGAAAAAAACATCCGAGAAATTGCTAAAATATTACGAGTGGCAAAATCTACAGTTTGGTACATCCTGAGAAAGAAAGCAAGCACTGGTGAACTCAGCAATGCAAAAAGACCTGGACGTCCACGGAAGACAACAGTGGTGGATGATCGCAGAATCATTTCCATGGTGAAGAGAAACCCCTTCACAACAGCCAACCAAGTGAACAACACTCTCCAGGAGATAGGCGTATTGATATCCAAGTCTACCATAAAGAGAAGACTGCATGAAAGTAAATACAGAGGGTGCACTACAAGGTGCAAGCCACTCACAAGCCTCAAGAATAGAAAGGTTAGATCGGACATTGCTAAAGAACATCTAAAAAAGCCAGCACAGTTTTGGAAAAACATTCTTTGGACAGATGAAACCAAGATCAACCTCTACCAGAATGATGGCAAGAAAAAAGTATGGAGAAGGCGTGGAACAGCTCATTATCCAAAGCATACCACATCATCTGTAAAACACGGTGGAGACAGTGTGATAGCTTCTTCGTGCATGGCTGCCAGTGGCACTGGGACACTAGTGTTTATTGATGATGTGACACAGGACAGAAGCAGCCGAATGAATTCTAAGGTGTTCAGAGACGTACTGTCTGCTCAAATCCAGCTAAATGCAGTCAAATTGATTGGGCGACGTTTCGTGATTCAGATGGACAATGACCCAAAACATACAGCCAAAGGAGTTTATTAAATCAATGAAGTAGAAAATTCTTGAATGGCCAAGTCAGTCACCTGATCTTAACCCAATTGAGCATGCATTTCACTTGTTGAAGACTAAACTTCAGACAGAAAGGTCCACAAACAAACAGCAACTGAAAGCCACTGCAGTAAAGGCCTGGCAGAGCATTAAAAAGGAGGAAACCCAGCATCTGGTGATGTCCACGAGTTCAAGACTTCAGGCTGTCATTGCAGGCAAAGGGTTTTCAACCAAGTATTAGAAATGAACATTTTATTTCCAGTTATTTCATTTGTCCAATTACTTTTGAGGCCCTGAAATGAAAGGATTGTGTTAAAAATGCTTTAGTTGCCTCACATTTTTATGCAATTGTTTTGTTCACCCCACTGAATTAAAGCTGAAAGTCTGCACTTCAACTGCATCTGAGTTGTTTCATTTAAAATTCATTGTGGTAATGTACAGAACCAAAATTAGAAAAAAGTTGTCTCTGTCCAAATATTTATGGCCCTAACTGTAGATAGATAGATAGATAGATAGATAGATAGATAGATAGATAGATAGATAGATAGATAGATAGATAGATAGATAGATAGATAGATAGATAGATAGATAGATACTTTATTAATCCCCAAGGGGAAATTCACATACTCCAGCAGCAGCATACTGATAAAAACAATATTAATTAAAGAGTGATAAAAACACAGTGCAAGTTAAAAAAGTGCACGGTGGAGAGTGAGAGGCAGGTATAACAGTACGTAACATACATCCCAACACCTTCAACAAAAATCAGCCCTCAAAAAACATATCACCAGTTGTGTGGATAAAACCACATAGAAACATCCCTTATGTTTTAAATTGCACTGCCAAAATTTTGTTTCATATTTAATGCCACTGGTCATTGTGACTAGTATCTCAATCTAAGCATGATCATTGCTTTGCCTGAGTGTGTCTCCATATTTCAAGGATTAGTCATACAAAAATGTTCCCTCCATCCGTTAGTCTCTGAACCCAGTTAATCTTCTGCAAAGTCTTTTCTGCCAATATTATGTCTATGGCAGAGACCAACCATGAAAGGGGGACCAGTTTATTGCATTATAGACAAACACACACATCCACTCATCCACTCAGGGTATTGCCATAGCCCAGGTCTAGAAGGCAGCAACCCCTACAGCTAATTTAATTTGAGGTCTCTGAAATACTAATGAACATTTTGTAATGATGTACTTTAGTTAAATCAAGTGTAAGAAGATGCAGCATACACACAGCATGCAACATAGTGAAATTTACTGTAAAAGTAAACAGAGCACAAATAAGGTATAACACTGACTGAAAAGAACCATGCAAAATTGTATGCAACTACAGACACAAATCAAAATAGACTATTTAATACATCCATCCATTATCCAACCCGCTATATCCTAACTACAATGCACCTAACCTGCATGTCTTTGGACTGTGGGAGGAAACCCATGCAGACATGGGGAGAACATGCAAACTCCACGCAGGGAGGACCCGGGAAGCGAACCCAGGTCTCTGAAGTGCGAGGCAGCTGCGCTACCCACTGTGCCACGGTCCCATCCCTATTTAATACAGCCATTTTAAAAATAAATTCAAGGCTAAATATCAATTTTATCTTTACCTTGATGTCCCAAGCTCAGATGTTCCAACACCATGTTGTAGGTTAGCAAAGTCTATTCCATCTGTAACAGTCAGTCACTGCAAAGCACACTCCATTACACACACACACCCACACGCACATACTCACATATTCAAGGATAGTTGATAGTGTTCCATTAATTAACAAGTACATGTTTGAAATTAGAAGGAAAGTAGAGTTCCTGAAGGAAACAAAAGGTAGAAATGGGAAGAGCATGCAAAATCCACAGAGATAATGACCATCCTGGATGGACAACTATGGTGAACTTGCTTCCCACCCGGGCTATTACCTGCTTTGTACCCAGTACTGATGAGATGGGCTCCACCTCCTCTGATCTTGAAATGGATTATTGGAAATATATAGTTGTGTATCATCCAGCGCTGTGGCACTACGTTTCTTAGCATTCTGTTACAATTCTTACATATTGCTGCCATCTACTTTTTGTCTGAACAGATGTCACTGCTAAATGACAGAATTCCCAGCTGAGCAAAGCTGAGATTGTTTTTATCAATGAATGACAGATATTAACTTTGACTAATAGTATTATTCAGTCATTAAGTAATGATACTATTAAGTCATAACAGCCTGTTGTGGATTGTAGTTTAATACTATACACCTGCTATACATAATCTTGAAAATTATTCCTTTGTGATTCCCATCATTTTTCAGCTAATTTTTGCCACATTTCCTTCCTAAAATTGCTTATTAGGTCATCTGACTTATCTCTTTATAATTTATCTGAATCGTTTGCATTATTAGACTTCTGATGAATGTCGTGAATCCCACCCCTCACGCTAGAACTACTTTCACACTCTTTCACTCTGAACCATTGCCTTTACATTACATTTTAATCTTCACTTATCGGTATAATAAGACCCATGGGGTTTTTACTGCTGTTGGTCTTCTTCTATATATACATCTTAAATGTATTTGAAGTAAACCCCTTTGCAATAATACGACATTAATGGAAAATCAAATTTGGTCAACGTATTAATTGAAAAGCAGCTCTATCAGTAATATTAAAATACACAGTTAAGGACATTACTAACATAATAGTAGTAGCCTTATCTAGTTAATTCTAATGAAAATATGGTTTACTGACAATACTTTCCATCAGCATGGTGTTACAGTTCACAAATTCCTTGGTTCAGAAATGATGTTAGATTTCACATTTTTTTTAAACCAGTGGTGTACTGATGTCAAATTTCACAACACTGTCATCTCTAGAGGCTGGCATTGGTTACCATTTCTATCAATAACTGGGCAATGCCAATTAAAAATAATAAAAAATGTTCATAACAAATCAAAATAACAACAGTAAACATACTAAAAATGAAATAAAACAAGGCATTTTAAGATGAATTTCTGATAATACAGGAAATATTGACAGTAGTCATAAACTAAAGCAACTCAGAATGTTAATTTATGATACTTTGAAATGCTTCCATAACTGTTTGAACTATGACCTTCAATATTTGATCATGATGCTACTTTAGTACCTCCTTTCTTGACATAACTGCTCAGAATGTGCAGCAGGTATGGTAAAGCTTGAAAATTCCCAAAATTTAAGATACCCCAAAACTAGGGCAGAGGATAATACCCCCTTTTACATCACATGCCATTAGTATCCCATTAATAAAATTAATTTTTAAACATACTTTGGTTTAAAATTATAAAATGAATAGGTGTTGTTACACACATAAAGATGCTAAAGATTCTGCCTAGGTGAAAGATAAAGGGAGAACTTATTGTAGTCCATTTATAATTTTTCAATGAAAGCTCTCTTTTGGTTCAAAAATCACGAAAAGATTGTGTTTACAGCATCTTCTGTAACCTTGGTAAAATGGGTGCCCCTCAGGTTAGGAATGAGGTCTGTTCCTGCCAGTACTGGTAACTTGAATTTGTATATGAGTCAGAAACTGCACAGAAAATACCTGTTAATAGAAATAATGGCAAAAATAATTAATACTGTATTGTTGATTTTACAGAAAAATATTTCACTAATAAACATATTAATATAATGACAGGGAAACAATGAAGTCAAAGTAAAGTTTATTGTTATCTCAACCATATGCAAGTATACAGACAGACAAAATGACGAAGCTTAGGGTTCACAGTGTACACATAGTGCAAGTAAGACAAGATTGTTCACAAACAGACAAAATCATGTAACACACATACTTCATTTTGTGCCCATATAACAGTCATAATTACATAGAAACCCAATTAATGCAGGTTCCACAGATCAATGTGCTAACTGATCTTTTAACATGATGGGTAAAGTGATTTGTACACAAAATCACTTTAGCTAAACAAAGTGACATAATAGCTAAACTGACTTCTGCATACTGTGGTGGGCTGGCACCCTGCCTGAGATTTGTTCCTGCCTTGCGCCCTGTGTTGACTGGGATTGACTCCAGCAGACCCCCGTGACCCTGTGTTAGGATATAGCGGGTTGGATAATGGATGGATGGATGGACTTCTACATACACTGGAGAGATAGATTGTGAGCTAAAATGTTAGGATAGGGTTGAATATCACCAGTGGCTGCATCATGTTGAAGAGTTGGGTAAGAAGCTGTCACCTAACCTAAGAGATCTGGCTCTGAAGCTGTAGTTATCTTTTTCTAGATGGTAAAAAAGAATTCATGAGAGGAGTTAGAAGGGCTCTGCACAATGCGTCAGGCATTATTTCCACATTATTTCCATTAAGGAAAAAAGTCAGGTATGGTTGATAAGCCTGTTTAACATGGTCTTGTACAAGGAGGTGGCTGAAGATTTCCCCACGTTGGCCCTGTTGTCCTTTTCACTTTTTTTGCGACAATTCTATTTCATCAGTATTTAATACAGATCTTCCGATTGGACATAAATAATAGTTTCACAAAAAGAAACAAAAATGGACTGTGTATAAGCAACATGTGCTGTTAAAGTAAGTAGGTAACCACTTACTATTCTTTATTGAAATAAAGCACAAATTATGTTAATAATTGCTATTCATTTCACAAATATGTGGAAAGAATACGGAAAGTAGGTGCTGCCTACATACAAGTCGCATATATAAGTTTTGCTTAAAATATACGCTTTTCTAGTCGCTATATTACTGGTAGCTTAACAAACACTCCCCACTTTCTTACAGTACTTTTTGCTTATTAATACAACTAGGGGGCTCCGCCCCCTGCTCGCTTCGCTCGCCAACCCCTGGTGTTGGGAATGACAAAGAGCGTGATGTATGAATGAGATATAGAATAGTGTGACGGTGTAGATGATGCAAATAGAAAGCACCCAATAAAGTGTGTGGCACAGTGTAAAGGTTTATTTGAAAATTTCTTTGTACACGCCGTTTAAGTGTAAAAGGTAATTCCAGCTCAGAACTTGTAAGGTCATTTAAGATGGTTATTGTTGTGATCAGAGTCAAGTTTGTCAGAGCTTAGAAAGAGTTGTGTCTTTCCAGGAAGTAATGGAATGACTTGGATATTTATGTTTTCCACATTAATATTTTTTGGACATAATATAGTGCGTTGTGTTAAAAGGGGCATTTGGTCTAATGAGATTGCTGTTCCAAATCTCTCTGTAACTAAGTCGTCGCAGATAAAGGCTTGAGGAATTGTAATAATATGTGGGTGAAGTCCATCTGTATTGGTGAGTGTACCATCTCTCAGTTGTAATAAGCAATTGTTATGATCTGTTTCTGGACATCGTATCTTTTTTACTAACTGTATCTTTTGAAAGCAATGCCAATTGTCTGCGTATTTTAAGGTGCACTGAACAATAGCTGAGTGAATGGCATCTGGAAGAATAGCTAATCACTGTCTAAAATCTCCTCCTCATAAAAGTACCTTTCCTCCAAATCGAATATTATTATTCATAAACGTTTGTTCATGCCATTGAACATTCATCAATAAACAACATTTTTTCAAGACGGATGTCACGTGCAGTGCCACCGTTAATGTTCATAGTGGATTCCGATTTGTAGGATCTAATGTAGTTGATAAAGATTTCACTTTCAGGTACATCGTCAGTTATAAGCTTCTGTAGATATTCAGTATATGAATGTAAAGAAGGCAGTCTAATTTGACCCTTTTGACAACAACGTGTAAATGTATTACTTGTATTGCCAGTTGTTTCTTCAGGGAAGTGAACTAAATGACAATGATTGCAAATGACATTCATTAATCCGAATGAATTTTCCTGGTGTATGTTTTGCTTGTGCCGTTTGAGAGGCGCGTTGTTGCATGTGTAGTATTTGGGACGTGTTGTTTTGGAGCTGTAATCGATTTGCCTGTGCTGTGTGAGAAGCCCGTTGTAGCCTTCGCTGCCATTAACGTATGTCTGAGATGGGAGGTGTTTCGTTTTGAATCCGTGCCTGTTGCGATGCAGCACTTTGATTGATAGTTTGCGTCATGTGGATCTAGGATGTAGATTTGTGCATATTAAATGAACTATTGTAGGATCTAATGCAGTTCATAAAGTTTTTACTTTTAGGTACATCGTTAGTTAGAAGCTTTAGTTGAGCTTTGCGTATTTGGAGTCGAGTCATTTTTTCTTTTAGAAATATGGATAAGTAATAAGGAGTATTGCACTCACTGTTAATATGGAGCCTTTTCTGCGGTTGAACGGTTAATAGTGCCTTATTGTAATGAGATCCACCTATGCTGCATAGCCGTCTATTTTGTTGTTTCTTTCGTGTTCGTGTGTTTGTTCCTGTTATCCTTTCCTTTTCGTTTTGTACCCGTGACCGTGTATTCATGACTTGTTTCTTTCTCAGCATGCGAAATATGGATAAGTAATATGGAGGATGGCAGTCACTGTTAATATGTTTCCTTTTCTGCAGTTGAACGGTTAATAGTGCTTTATTGTAAGGAGATCCACCAATGCTGACACCTATGCTGTCTAGTGTGAAGGTGTTGATGTTCACTTTAGAATATGTGGCTTTGGGTGTCACTTCTTATGGATGTGTGTGTGTGTGTGGGGTGGGGTGGGGGGGGGGGGTGGGTTGAGGATTGTTGTCGCGGGAGCATCTTCTTTCTTTTTGTGTTCCTGTGTCTTGTTGAATCCCCCTCTTTGTGTGTGTCCCGTCCCTTGCTTGTAGGGTCTGTGGGGTGGTTTTGTGTTCTTTTTTTTGTGTTCCATGGGCTTGTTGAATCCCCCTCTTGGTGTGTGTCCCGTCCGGTGCCTGTAGGGGAGGGGGGGGGGGGGTGCCTTGCTGTTGTGCGCGAGCCTCTTTTTTTTTTTTTTTTTTTTTTTGGGTCTAGTCTCGTGTGCAATGTGTTTCGTGCTTTGCCTGCGTTTCCTCATTTCTCCATTTTTCCTGTGCTCACTCCTTTTTTCTGTGGTCTTGTCCGCCTCTCGCGGCCCCTCATCCGCCTCTCTCGCCCTCTTTTGTCCGCCTTTCTCGGCTCCTCAGACGACTCTCGCGGACTGTTTTTAGCGCCTGCGCAGTACGTCTTTTTGCAGCTACGGCCCATTGCCGGATGTGCCTGCGTCCATCATCCGGTTTAGCATTCTCGGTTAGTAATATGGATTACACTCTAACCAAGCAAAGCACTAGAAATGTACTGGCATCTACTCCTTTGCTCACAAGCTCTGTGAGGAAAGACTGACAAACAGCTGTCCAGTGAACTTCACTGCATTCTTTGATTTAGTTGAATTGCATTAAAATATGATTATTATAAATTATTACAGAGCTCTTAAATAAAAAAATATAGAAACAGAAACTTTGGGATGAGAAATGTTGTTCCTTTGTAGAGCATGTGAATAAGAGTTTGTGTTGAACAGTTTGTTGACAAGTTTTTCATATATTGTAATATGTGATTCTAAATTAGTTGATGCATCATTGAACAGTTTCAGTAAAGAGACCAAAGTGGTATCTTTTTGTTGATGTGGTCAATCATCAAATTTCTGCAGGGCTGAATTCAGCACTATATAGTATCTTGCCTCCACAGACTGTTTGAATAACCTTATAAGCTTACCTTGTTGATCACTATGTTTAAAATACTGAGAGAAATGTGTTAAGAATGCGGGCACTACAATTTAATCTGGTGTAGCCACGTAAAGCAGCGGTCGTACTATATTTGCTCCTCAGTCAGTAACAGTCAATTCTGAAAAATCTTTAATTTTTTCAAACACTAAAGTGCAAATATTTTCAACCATTTTATTCATGTTTACTTCAATCGAGGTTGCAAAAAGTACCCTTGATACAAGATTGTAGCTCTCATTATTATAATGGATGGTGGCAGATATGAAAGAGTTTTTCTCAAACTTTTCATTCCAAACAGCAGTTGTGACAGCACACCCATAATTATTGATGGTCTCTAGCTTATATCCTTTCTCAGTTTTTTGCTTTTACTACTATATGCTGTGTCAGATTTTCCAATTTTGGATGCCATATCATGATACTCTGCAAGATGAACACAGCCTTGTTGTAAAGCCCAATATCCTTGCAAACAAAATCTGCACATTTATTCTGTGCTCAACTTTTAGAATTAGTTGTTACTTTTGACAGGTTTGGCAAGAATGTCAGTTTAGTCTGACCCTAGGCTACTGCACACACATGGCGCTTTAAACCTGGGTTACCTAACTTGTGTCCACTGTATGTTAGCACATTTATCACAGCAAGCAAACGGCACTTGGTTGCCATCGCTAATCTATAACAATTGAAAATGACTGCCAAATGTCAGACTTCGAGTTCTGCAGTCTTATACACTCCTCTTCTAATGCTTTTTCCATCATTGTGGATGTATGGCTGTATCTGGGCTCTACAATCTTGAGAAGGCTGCATGTGACCTAAATGCTTAGGCAAATGAATTACATACATACTGGTGTCAACCACCCGCTCCCACTCACAATACTGAAAATTAGTCCCGTCACACAACCAATTGCATTTGGTCCCGTGAGTCCCGCTGTAGGACTATAGGAGGGCAGACCTCTAAATTGTTCAACAGTATTACAGGAATACTTCACCCATATTAATTCTTCTAGGCACCCACTACAAACTACACGGGGTATGTATTATATATAATTAATTATTTAAACTAGACTCTGAAACTAAAAACCAGGCCTATGGCCTGCACTCACAAAAAATAGCAAGCCTGTTATTCCTAAAAAGGGTGAGGGAACTGCAAAACCCCGGCACAGTGAAGGCAAAATAATCTTTGGAATTATGTTTATTCAGAAAAAAATCTGAAAAAATGAACATGCTTTTCCCAGCAAAGGGTTGTAGCAGTTTTTTTTTTTTTATCTATTAGGCAAAACCAACAAATGAGTGATAAAGTAAACCCAGAAGACAAACAGTGGTCAAGTACCAGAAGATCTAAACAAATCAAACAAAGCACTAAAAACTTTAACTGAAAATCTTAGTCCAAAACCTTAGTTAGTTGAAAACCTTTTGTCAAAAGAACAATTACTACAATGCATGCAGCTTCTGCCTTTGTGCACATTTTTCTCAATTTGTCTATAGTACTGTCTTCTAACCTCCTAAATTCAACGCGTCTTTCTTTGAGGAATTCTCTGACTTAATGTCAATTTTAATTACGAACTATGACACACTCTTAATAGTCGGCGACTTTAATTTTCATATAGATAATCAGTGTGACCAAAAAGTAAAAGAATTTATGAACCTCCTGGACTCTTTTGATTTGAGACAGCTCGTTAATCAGCCTACACATAAAGCAGGTCATACGTTAGACTTAGTCATTACTAAAGGACTAAAAGTTGATATAAAGCAAGTCATTGATACGGGTCTATCAGACCATTTTCTTCTACTTTTTAATATAGAAATAATGATAGAAAACACTCATGAGAAGCATATTGTTAAAAAATGCTTCTTTGACTCATCAGCAGCTTTAAAACTTAGAAACATTCTAAGCAATCAGTCCGTTTATAGTGCCAACTACAATAGCGAGGATAATGTAAATAATGAGGTGGAAAGATTTAATACTAAAGTGAGAGCTGCTGTTGACATAGTTGCACCTGAAAAGACAGTTAAAAAATCTTCTAGCATTGTTATACCATGGAAGACCCAAAGAGTGTCTGATTTAAAGAGAACATGCTGTAGAGCTGAGCGTAAATGGAGGAAGACTAAACTAACTATCCACTATGAAATATTAAAAGTTAAAATAACAGAATACAATAACACAGTCCGTCTTGAGAGGTGCTGTTATTTCTCTAAGATTATAAATAACAATGCTAGTAATCCCAGAGTTTTATTCTCGTCGATTGATCATCTGCTAAACCCAGGTAACTCGAAAGAATACCTCCTAAGTACTTCCAGTAAAACCTGTGAGGCTATTGCTGTATTTTTCAATCAGAAAATTAATGATATTAGAAATAACATAGGATATCTCCCCAACACTAAGGATCCTCCTAAACCCCAGTATTCCATTATAAACAAATTAAACTCTTTCACTAGGATAGATTAACCTGATTTACATAAAATAATTTCTCAAATTGGGGCTGCACGGTGGCGCAGTGGTAGCGCTGCTGCCTCGCAGTTAAGAGACCCGGGTTCGCTTCCCGGGTCCACCCTGTGTGGAGTTTGCATGTTCTCCCCGTGTCTGCGTGGGTTTCCTCCGGGCGCTCCGGTTTCCTCCCACAGTCCAAAGACATGCAGGTTAGGTGGATTGGTGATTCTAAATTGGCCCTAGTGTGTGCTTGGTGTGTGGGTGTGTTTGTGTGTGTCCTGCGGTGGGTTGGCACCCTGCCCGGGATTGGTTCCCTGCCTTGTGCCCTGTGTTGGCTGGGATTGGCTCCAGCGGACCCCCGTGACCCTGTGTTCAGATTCAGCGGGTTGGAAAATGGATGGATGGATGGAATTTCTCAACTGAAACCCTCCACCTGTGTCTTTGACCCAATACCAACAAATTTTTTCAAAGAAGTATCGGACGTACTAATTGATATTCTTGACATAGTAAATTCGTCATTAGATACGGGGGTCTTCCCAGACTGTCTTAAGACTGCTGTAGTTAAACCCCTACTTAAGAAAAATAATCTTGACCCCTCTGCTCTTGAAAATTATAGACCCATCTCTATCCTGCCTTTCTTAAGTAAAATTCTAGAGAAGGCAGTCATTATGCAGTTAAATGACCACCTCAATAAACATGCTATTCTTGATAAATTTCAGTCAGGTTTTAGAACAAATCACAGCACAGAAACTGCACTAGTTAAAGTAGTAAATGACTTGCGGGTAAATGCAGACAGAGGCTATTTAGCTGTTCTCATCCTCTTAGATCTGAGTGCTGCATTTGACACCATTGATCATAATATTCTTAGAAATCGCCTTAGTCAATGGTTGGGCCTCTCTGGCAGTGTCATAAATTGGTTTGAATCCTACCTGGCAGGGAGAAAATTCTTTGTTAGTTGTGGTAATTACAACTCAAAGACACATGATATCCTATATGGTGTTCCAGAAGGCTCTATCCTGGGTCCGCTGCTTTTCTCAATCTACATGCTTCCGTTAGGTCAGATTATCTCAGGGCACAACATGAGCTACCACAGCTGATGACACACAGCTGTATTTATCAATAGCACCTGATGACCCCGATTCTCTTGATTCACTAACACAATGTCTGACTTGTATTTCAGAATGGATGAATAGTAATTTCCATCCATCCATCCATTGTCTAACCCGCTGAATCCGAACACAGGGTCACGGGGGTCTGCTGGAGCCAATCCCAGCCAACACAGGGCACAAGGCAGGAAACAATCCTGGGCAGGGTGCCAACCCACCACAGGACACACACAAACACACCCACACACCAAGCACACACTAGGGCCAATTTAGAATCACCAATCCACCTAACCTGCATGTCTTTGGACTGTGGGAGGAAACCGGAGCGCCCGGAGGAAACCCACGCAGACACGGGGAGAACATGCAAACTCCACGCAGGGAGGACCCGGGAAGCGAACCCGGGTCCCCAGGTCTCCCAACTGCGAGGCAGCAGCGCTATCCACTGCGCCACCGTGCCGCCTGAATAGTAATTTTCTCAAGCTAAATAAAGAGAAAACAGAAATCTTAGTGATTGGCAATAATGGATACAATGAGGCTATTAGAAATAAACTGGAAAAATTAGGATTAAAAGTCAAGACGGAGGTAAAAAGCTTAGGGGTAACTGTTGACTGTAATCTGAATTTTAAATCGCATATTAATCAGATCACTAGGACAGCATTTTTTCACTTAAGAAACATAGCAAAAGTTACACCTCTTATATCATATCGTTTGTTTTCAGTTGACTTAGATTACTGTAACGCAATCCTCTCAGGAATATCCAAAAAAGACATAAATCATTTGCAAATAGTGCAGAATGCAGCTGCTAGAATCCTAACCAGGAAAAGAAAATCCGAGCACATTTCTCCAGTTTTGATGTCACTACACTGGTTACCTGTGTCATTCAGGATTGACTTTAAAATTCTGCTTATGGTTTATAAAGCCTTAAATAATCTTGCCCCATCTTATATATCGGAATGTCTGACATCTTATATTCTAAATCGTAACCTCGGATCCTCAAATGAGTGTCTCCTTAGAATTCCAAGAGCAAAACTTAAAAGAAGTGGTGAGGCGGCCTACTGCTGTTATGCACCTAAAATCTGGAATAGCCTGCCAATAGGAAAATCGCCAGGCTAATACAATGGAGCACTTTAAAAAACTGCTAAAAACACATTATTTTAATATGGCATTCTCATAACATTCACTGTAATTTAATCCTGATACTCTACATATCCAATTCATTATAATAACTATTCATGGTGGCTCTAAAATCTGTACTAACCCCTACTCTCTCTTCTGTTTCCTTTTCCGGTGTCCTTTTGGTGGTTGCGCCACCACCATCTACTCAAAGCACCGTGATGTTCCAACAGTGATGGATTAAAAGCCAGAAGTCTACATGACCTTCATCATCAAGTCCTTCCATGAGAACCCTAAATACAAAGAGGACTATTTCATTTATGTTAGGTAGAATGCCCAGAGGGGACTGGGCGGTCTCGTGGCCTGGAACCCCTGCAGATTTTATTTTTTTCTCCAGCTGTCTGGAGTTTTTTTTTTGTTTTTTCTGTCCCCCCTGGCCATCGAACCTTACTCTTTTTCTTTTTGTCATTATGTAAATCACTTTGAGCTACTTTTTTTTATGAAAATGTGCTATATAAATAAATATTATTGTTGTTGTTGTCTTTTCTCCAAAAAAAAAGATTCTTGTGCCCCAAATATGGATATATTTGTTTGCATTATTTTTTTTATATATTACAACATTGTGTTTTGTGTTCATGTTGCTTCCTATGCTTCAAAGTTGAAATTAATATGTAGTTGATTAGATTGATAAGAGAAAGTTTATCTAATAATAATAATAATAATAATAATAACAGAATTAAAAATTGAATTACTCCTTTTTCAAGGTTTTCTTATCTTGAGTCGTCTACAACATGTTTTCTGTAATGTGTTTGGTAAGATGTAAGAGTGAAGAAGAGACTTTCCAAAAGTACTTCTTTTAGGGAATAGCAGGTGAATAGCTAGGGCTATTTAGCATAATCAGTACTGTTGTATGTTTGTGTCTTTACTATAAAAATTATTTGGTTGTATTGTTATTTTGATTGCCTTTTATAGTGATGCCATTCGAGATGCTATTTTCTGCTAACATTACCAAAAATGTTTTGTTGCTGTGTACATGAATGATGGGGACATTGCTTGTGATGTCATAACTATGAGTCCTATTGACTGCATAGTTATTTGGATTTTTTGGCTTGCCTTCTGGTCATATTGGGCTTAAAGAATCCTAACTCTTTACTGATCTTGGTCTGTTATAGACCAGTTACTAAAGCATTACAATTCCCGCTAAACCGGAACTGTTCGTGCTTACAGCAGGTACACAGAGAAACTTCCAGTTTAGATACCATAGGATAAAGGCCTATCATCTGATGTAGTGAAGTTTGAGCAATTACTAAATTTTCATTAAATATATTTATTTTCTATTGAGCTAGTCCTTTTTCCTGCCATCTTTGACTTGGTTGATTTAAAGGCCCTTTTTTGTTGCAATAATGTCAGAATTCAAAAATGAAGCACCCCTAATACTTTCAAGATATTACACAATTATAACAAATGTGTGGTATTTTTTTCCTAACTTGAATTCTTTTATGTTTTGCTTATTTCTCCTGCTTGACTTTTGCTTAATATTTACTCATGTTTAGTTTTTCTTTATTCTTTCCTGAAGCTAGGTGTCATATTCTGGGGTTTGAATCGACATTTTATGTATTTTTTTTTTTTTGTGGAACCATTTATTTATGTTAGTGGTATGGGGCCACATGACAGTTATCACCGGGAATTGCCTCTACACTCTATAAAACTAGAGGGTTTCCCACAGTCACTGATGGTTCAACCTTTGTGTACATACAGAGCATTTTTGTGATAATATGTTTTTACTTTATAAAGATTCTTCATGGCCCTTTTCATATCTATGGGGTTGTTTTTTAATTTTATTTGAAGAAAATAGCATTCCATACAATCAAGTTGAACTTATACAGCAAATAACTGCATACTGAAACTACAAAAAAAAATAAATACAAAAAAATTATTCAGAAAGTTAAAAAAAGAAAGCAGGCTCATAAAGAGACAAAACCTAACAAAACAGAATTTAGCCCCCAGGATTTCCCCCTTTAGTGAGCATTTTTGAAAGTGTGCTTTGGGACACTCTATCCATAGCACTAAGAAAGAAATAGTTCTATTTCCACAACAGACAGTGGTTATTTCTGACTGTTTTTATTGAACAAATGATTGCAACCAATAATTGTCATTGTTATTTGTTAAATTAGATCACATTTTCCTTTTAATATTGCCAAAATGACATATTTTGAGCAATCATGGAAACCCACATGTGTACTTGAAATGGGATTGTCCAAAAGTATGAGAGCCAAGATAGAATGGATTGCCATTTAGGGTAATCAAATGTTTAAACAGGTAATCAGAGAAAGAGACAACAGTTCTGTTGGTTGTTGTTGGTGCTTAAGAGAATAGACAATAGGTCATAAATGAGTTAATGAGAATATAGTGATGTTAATTTTTCAGAAAGGATGTTATGTGTTAGTAATTCACTCATCCTTTTAGATACATGTGTGCACCCACACTTAGCATGCCGTAGGTGTGAAGGAGCTTGCAAATGAATTGTTGAAACCACTGCAATCATATGTTGAGATTATGGTAGATACACCACAATCATACATGAGTAGCCAAGCAAGCTATAGAAAATGCAATTGTCTCTAGACGTTATCTGTATTCTGTATCAGAATGAGTAAGAAAGAAAGAAAAAGAGAGAGAAACCTTGTGCCTGAGTTAAAGAACATTAAATCACAATGTAGGAAGATGATAGTATAAACCTCAATGTGTAGAGGAGCACAAGTCACAAGCGAGACAGACTGACTGTGCCACTACTAGAGGAAGATGGCAACATGCTGTGACTAGTGATATATATGGGCTTTGTGTATGGCAGAAGAAGAGTGCATTGTTTCAAAGCTACCAGCATTAAGGGCAATGGAGCAAAACGCTGTGGTTTTTTGCAAGAGAGACTGTCCATGCAAGTGAAAAGTACAACAAACTTCATGGTATTAGGAGTTTTTATCATTCAAAGATATCCAGCATGCCACTGACTGTGATGCCAGTCCTTGAGTGACTCGCAATCAGGGAACCATTTCAAGAAGCAGAAGATGACAAGTTACACACTGTGATAACATTGGCCTGTGGGACCAAAGGAATTAAAAATGGAGTTGAATTCGTAATCAGATCAGATGGCTGTCTTGCCCATTGCGCTATTGTGAGCTTATGCTGCACACCCTGTCCTCACAACATGGGGTAGAAAAGGAGTAATGTAGTATGACTTGAGGATTTAAGTTTGTAACCTCTCCAGGAAACGATGGCTGCCAGAAGAGCTGCCTCACCTGGCTGCTAAATGTGCAGTATAGTTAAGGGTAGATTTTTATCTGATGTCTCTAGGCTTATTCCTTAAATTTGGTTATGCAATTTAAAATTTCAGAAATTATCCTTCTTATTGATTTTCTCAATATTCAAAATGGCTCTAATCCACACAATTTCAGATTTAGGAAATGTCTCTCAAGGCTATAGCCAGAGACGTGAGTGAAAAATATTATGCCACTGAGAGGTTGGAGCCAGCTTATTCTCATGGAAAATTAAATGAGCTGCTTTGTGAAAAGAGTCTGCTTTGCTTCAATAACTTAGATAACTTGGCAAGTCTCAGTTTCATAGCTGTCAAGTTACTTATCATTAATCTACGTCTCCACTGTAAAACTTTTTAAGGCCATTACACTTTTTGAAATAAAACTTTTTCAATAACAATGTCCATGTAACAACAAAAATGGACATAAAATGTTAATGAGTTAAATGATGACAGATCTCTTTAAATATATCTGAAAACGAACAGGGGAAAATAAAAAAATATCAGGGCATGCCACCTAACTGAAATTCTCAGATGACTCTGAACTTATGGGGTGTATTAATAAAGGGGATCAGACAGAGGAGAGGAGTTAGGTGGAGAACTTTATTTCTTGGTGCAAAGAGAATTGTCTGCATGTTAACATCAGTAAAACCAAGGAACTCATTATTAGCTTTTGTCACACCAAACAGCCTCTATGTCCAGTCACTGTTTAAGGAGTGGATGTTGAGGTGGTCCACTCCTACAAGTACTTAAGGATCCACATTAATGACAAGTTGGTCTGGTATCGGAACACAGAGGAATTACATAAGAAGGCAGAGTAGGCTCTTTTTCCTTAGGAGACTTTGTTCCTTTAATGTGGGAAGTGACATCCTTCACATCTTCTACAACTCTTTGGTGGCCGGTGCAATTTTCTACACTGTGGTGTCCTGGGCTAGTAACATCACTTCAAGAGAAGCCCACCAAATCAACAGGCTAAGTAAAAGGGCAAGCTTCTTGAGTATGGGAAAAGTGCTATGTAAATAAAATGTTGTATTATTATTATTATTATTATTTTTATTATTAAGTTCAGTTATAGGACATACTCTGGACCCCCTGCTAGTAGTAATGAAGGAAAGAATTAAAAAAATAAGAAAAAAACTGAGAGCCATTGTAAACAATGCTGCACATTCTCTCTCTGTCACACTAACACCGAGTACTTTGAGCCAATGAATTATTCAGCTAAAGTGTGTATGTTTATTTATTTATTCATCTACCTATTTATGTATTTATTTAAAGAACTTCTGTAAAAAGCCAAATTTACACCTGGGGACAAATAAAGATCTATCTTTCTATATATCTATCTAAAAAATACATTTCATGTTACAAAAGCTACAAAAATTAGAATTAATTATCATAAGTGTGCATCCATCCATTTTTTTAATATGATTTTTGTATTATGGGGTTGCAGCAAGCATAAGCTTATCTCAACAACATTGGACACACAGCAGGAACAAGTCTTAGATAAGATTCCATCCTGACATTTATAAAATAATAATACGAACAGATCAGATCTTAAATTCCATGGATTTCACCTTATATGAAAATAAATATTCTAACTGGGATGTACAAAACCCAAAAATGAGGTGGAAGCCTTCATTTATGAATGCAATTTTCAGAACATGCCTATAAATCTTTCTTTATGCACATACATGGTTAGCTGCTGCTTATTCTCTTTTTTTCTACACAGGAGACTTACTGAAGATGTTGTGAGATTTACACAAAGGAAGTACCAAAAAATCCTTATATATTTGGTTCAGCTAACATCAAGTATGAATGCTTTAAAATCTAAAGAAACAACAGTTAAACACAAAATGATAACCAAAATGAAAATGCTTTAACATATTGTTGTAAATCAGCAATAGGGCAATGCAGATACACTATTGACAGCATCAAATATACTGTTTAATTTCATTTAAATAAATATTTATACAGTATTAAAATGTATTACTATGGCTTTATTGAGGACTATAACAAAACACCCACAATTTGTGTCACATTATTTCAAATATCACTTAGTTAAAGTGTGACATTTACTTCACCAGTCTAGCACAGCTCTAACATAATTACATCTTTTGAAGAGTAAGAAGCCATGTCTGTACTTGCTTTACTGGGAGACTTCACCAACAAATTATCTAAACTTTTTCATTCATAATGATGGCTCATGAGCCGTTATCAGCTGCCAAGATCCATCATGGACATTTGGCCATAGCTGCATCCCACTCTTGAGAGACCTATGCATAATCTATAAACTATGCATAATCACACAGTTCCTGATGAGGTGCATGATTTTCTTTTCAACAGGGACCTTTCAGAGACAATTTGCAGACAGATCTCCAAGTATTTGGGGCTACTCTTCGTGGAAACTTGCCTGCTATCATCAAGGCAATCATTTGCATATTTCCATAGTTAATAAGTTTTCCCTGTGATGAAAGAGCTCAATGTCCAATGTACAGGTTTGCAGGGTCTTTATTGTCATGCATATAGAGTACAGTGAAATTCAGACTTGCATGTGCTATTCAACATACAATATATTGGTACTCTCCAATGCCTTGATTAGCAAGAAAACCTCATAACATATTTATTATACCATTGTGCATGTAATTAGGTTGGCTGCTTTACAGTTGCATGAGACTAGGTTTGCATCCAGGCCTCATCACTGTATGTGTGGAGGTGACTGGCTCAGGAAGGCTAAGCTCTTACCAAGAGTGGATTTCTGCCTTGTGCCCTGTGCTGCTGGGAGTGGTTTCACCTCCCTGCAACACTAAACTGGCTTATACTGGTTAATTAAATAGAGGGAATTTTAGCAGAAGATGGGTTTCTCAAGCATGATTGGTACAGTATTCAATTCAATTCAGGTTATTTTTCCATATCACTCTTCTCTGAGTGCAGCCTTACATCACTGTACCTATTCGTCCTCACAGGTGGCGCAGTGGTAGTGCTGCTGCTTTGCAGTAAGGAGACTGTGGAAGATTGTGGGTTTGCTTCCTGGTCCTCCCTGTGTGGGTAATGCTTTGAGTACTGAGAAAAGCACTATATAAATGTAATGAATTATTATTATTCCACAGGTAAAACAAAAGTACAAACTTTGTAAATTACAAAAGTCATACATATTAAAATGCAGATTAGTTTAAACACACATTAAACTGTGTGACACTAGGGGTTGCTCCGTGTAACCCACAGACAAATCGTCCAGACACCAGATAAAAGTACCAGTAATATTTTTAATTACTTCAATAAAGTGCACAAAGCACCTCCACCTCCACAATACACAATAATCAATAATAATGCAAATAATCAATCCTCCTCTCCTCCCAGTAGCTCCGTCACTCTTCCTCCCAACTCTGGCTCAGCTTGATGGGTTTCCCATAGTCCTTTTTATAGACTGTGCAACGGAAGTGCTTCTGTCCTTCAGTCCATGTGATTCCATAGCACTTCCGGGTCAGATGAAAACTCTTATTTTTATTCAGCCCGGAAGTACTTCAGTTCTTCTGTCCCAGTGACTAGGGAGTACTTCCGGGCTATAGGGAAAATAGAAATCCCTGTGTCTCCCTGCAGCATCACCCGATGGCACCCACGGCACCCAGCAGGGCTGTGAAGTAGAACTCCATCTCCCACGATGCCCTGCGTGAATCCGCAGGGCATGCTGCAGGGAGGACTCCATCTAGCGGCCTGGGGGTGCTGGCCGGGATTAACTGCCGGCCATCTCTCACAACTGGTTAATATACAGAATTCTAACAGTATACTGAATGTCCATACACATTATTGTTGAGATATGGCCAGTTAACAACAGAGAGAGAGGAAAATAAAAGCTCCAGTCAGCAGCAACCCTGGTGAAAATAAACCAATCAGGGATTTATCTTAGATTCTAAGGCTCAAGTATTTCAGGCTACATCCACACTAGCATATTTTTGATTAAAAACAACCAAATTAATCCCAATTTTAACATTTTGCCCACACTACCCAAGCATTTTTAGCCCCTGAAAATGGAGACTTTTGAAAATGCTGTCCAGTGCTATATACTTCTGAAATCGCTGGCTCAGTGTTTCAGTATGGACAACTGAAAATTTATAGTTTTCAAAACACAGACTGAAATCACACTCTGATTTGTTCATGCATATTATGAAGCTCTACCCTCATTGGATGCTGCTCATTAAAATGTCTCATTCCATGATTGGTCACCCCTCATGTAAGAGAAGCATATTCCGACATAGTGGACACAGAAAAGTTGCTTTCCATGGTAATTTTTGTGTTGTTTATCTGTAGGCATATAAACTGTGTTTTGTACAGTTTGAATGCTGCATACATATACAAAAATGCAAATCATTTACCAGTCGTTACTGCTTTTCAATAATTCCTGTTGCTGATGCTGTTACCATCCATTCAAGGATTTTTTTCACTGATGCATGAATGCTCAGTGTAGGTGAACGTCTAACTCATTCGCATTTTCAGTCATTTTAGCATGAATGAAAATACTTTTGTAAACAATTGTGATGTCTTCAAGAAACCCAACTTTATTCCAATTAAAACAGGAACAGAGTATTTATTCAAATGGGAGGTACCACTTATACAATACAAACAGACACAGCAAACAGGCAGTGATGGGACCAGGTCAGTTGCTGGGTTGATGTTCCCCACATCAACCATCGGGTGACAGGTGCATTACATGGTGAGGCTGAGAACGTTCAGTTGCCTCAGTTGTGCCACGAACCTGAACCTTGGCAACGGACAATCAATCAATCAATCCTTGACAGACGCATCAATCGGGCTTGGGCGTACAGCACAGTTGGGAAGGGTCTTAAAATGCTCACATCCCCCACCTCAGCTTTGTTTACACTGGTGTGGATGAAGCAACAGTCTAAGGTGGGCTCGGCCAGATGCAAGAAAACATCAGCATTGATGTGTGCAGAACTGGGCTGGTGATGAACATCAAAAGCAAACAGTTGCAAGCTGATAAATCACAGAGTGAGCCTGGTATTTGTATGCTTCTGTTTGTAGGGCCACTGGAGCAGAGCGTGGTCAGTCACCAGGGTAAACCGCCGACCCCATAAGTAGTAGTGGATGGTCTCTACCACCCACTTAATTGCCAAACAGTCGTTCTCAATGGTTGAGTAATTACGCTCCTTGGGGAGCAATTTTCTGCTCAGAAATGTGATGGAATGTTCCTCCCCTTTAAAACACTGAGACAGCACCACCCCCAAACTGAAAGCACTCGCATTCCATAAGTAAACAAATCTTAAAAAAGTCAGGTTTACACAGAACCAGGAAACAAGGACAAAGAGGCCTCTAAGTCCGAGAAGAACTTCTTGTTATCATCAGTCTAGATAATGCCGCGATTCTTTCTGCCCCTTTTCAAGTCAGTGAGAGGGGCGGATCTATGAGCATATACAGAATAAACCTCCTGTAATGACCAGCAAGTTTGAAGAAAGCTGCTTCTGCATTTCATGACGTGGATACACATGCACCTTTACCACCTTGTCCAGCTGAGGTTTAATCAGGCCATTCCCCATGGAATACCCCAAATAATACGTTTTCGGCATACCCAACTTACACTTCTTACGGTTAGCCGTTAACCCAGCCAGACTCAAACTGTCAAGCACTGCCTGCAGTCGGTTGAATTGAGACCTTCAATCATTACTGAAAATAACCACATCATCAAGATACGCTCCAGTGTATGCAGAATGGGGTCACAGAATCTGGTCCATCATCCACTGAAAAGTCAACAGTGCACCATGGAGACCAAATGGGAGTCTGGTGAATTCGAACAACCCAACTGGGGTGACGAATGTGGTCTTTTCGCAACTGGACTCCTCTGGACTCAAAGTCCAGAACAATTGGGCTTTGCCACTCACATTTACTCTCAGGAATTAAACCCAGCTTGAGCATCTGCTTCACCTTCTCACGTATCACATATCACTTTCCTCATTGTTTCCAGAAGACAATTGTGTTATCGTGGTATTTCCCTCTACTTACCCTTACCTATTTTCTTCAGGGATAAGTGTACTCATCAAGTTTGTTACCAGGTTGGTCTACTGTCGCACCTTAAGATTAACACACACATATGTAGATATACACACAGAACCTCAACAAAGCTGGTTAATCTCTAGCACTTTAAACCACACAGTGTCTTATGAATAATACAACTTGTCATTCTCTTAGCATTCCAAGAGACTTACATACACACGGACCCTAACCACAACAATGCCCCATGAATGACAAGCACACAGCTGGTTAATCTCTAGCACTTTTAACCACACAAGTGCCCTAATAATAACATAACTTGTCACTCTCTTAGCACTTCAAGAGACTTACTTATTGTCGGCACGAGCAACATACAATGGTTTAAAAATCTCAGACCTAAATATTACTTTCATCTCTAGGAATATATTCAAACATACAAAGGCTCAACATTGGGTGGAGCTCTCACCCTCAGCCCTTAATAAACCCTGCAGCTTGGGGCATATGGCAAATGTCCGACTGCTCCAAGTGCTCTTAACGTGTTTATTTGATATTTGGACTAAAGTCTTCACACATTATATTCTTCACATCATTATTACTATAACATGGAAAAAGTTTCTGTTTTAGGTATGTGTTCAGCATTTCTTGCCTCACATTTTCTGTCATCCTATATTTACCCAGATCATAGTAGACATGGAACACACATGAAATATATGTATTCCAAATAACTATATGTTATTTACCCTATACAACTCCAGGCACCTCACACCTAGGTAAAGAGACTTGAGTTTGGAGAACTTGAGCTGCATTTGGGTGGTTGAGGGGGAATGGGATAGCAGGCTACTTGCTGCTTGTGCTGATTGACACATTTGCAAAACAAAAACTATGATGAGGAGGTGCAAAGGAATTTAAGGTGGCCCAGGATTACAACTTTCTTCGTAGGCTTCTGGGATTCTAGTGTTAATAAAATTACCTTATTACCTCAATCACTCTAAATATGAAGACAAAGTATAGAAAGTTAAAAGCAGTGTGTTTTTTATTACATGAATAATAATATCAAATAGAACAATAATAATAGAAAATAAGAGTATCATATAATGGAAGGATGGATATGCTTAATGTATTTTGTATTCTGTTATGTCTGTGAATATTTTACTGTGTTTACTATGAATACTAGAAGAGGCTTTGGCTAAAGCTAGAAAGTGACATGTCTGTCCTTGTCCTTAATACCTAGGACGTCAGCAACCCAGAAAAAAATGTTGAGCCCATCCTAACTACATCCCAGGAGATCAAGAGTGGTCCTAAAACAGCATCCAGTTCTCTAACAATCTTGATGAGAGCAAGACTAAGTTCTATTACCAAGAGACTTGCTTCAATACAAACGGTTTTCATTTGTGGGCTGGCATGTCCAGGATCAGTAAGCTGGATTTTTGCCACCACAAACCTTTTTCCTGTACTTGTGTTTTATTTTACAGTTCTTTTATATGGGAATAAGCATGTGAAAAAGTTTTTTTTTTTTTGATAGCATGAAATATTCATATTGTTTATCCATGATAATGTTCCCTTAATTCCTGAGCTATGTCCTATATTCTCAATCAGATAAAAGGATGGAAACGGAGAGCACAAGGCCTTCTGATAGATTGGCATGACATCTGTAATTCTAGCGAATTATTACCTCTTTCTATACTAAAGCTCTCTATGTACAATGCTAATTCAGATTTTGACACACCTGGAATTTACCAAGAAGAAAGACTTTAGGGAAAAGCAAGCATCTTTTGTTTGTATAGACTTTCAATTATACACTCCATTTCTGACATGGGGCACTGAGGCAAAAGTGTGCAGCTCTGTGTATCAGTAGTTAACCAAGACAAACATTTATTTTAATTTCATAATCAGATTTTCTATTAATACCATCACAACCATCAGAGCTTATAATTGAGTTCTCTAGAAGCACTCTTCATGTATTACCAAATAGGTATTAGTTGAAAAAGCAATTAGCTTCTTGCTATTATCTTTAACCGCTTCCTAATATGAATCAGTAGATATGCATCATCAGATATCACTACACATCATGCTGCAAATTACTTTTAAATACTCACATTCCTCAAACATCATTTTAGGATCACAAAATGAAGTGAGATTTATATAATTTTCAGTTTTTTAGCACTACTTTAATTTTTTTGATATATCTTAATGTAATAAATATTGTACTTTTATAAGAAAACCGGGATTTCAGGTTGACTTTGACAGTTATATAGAAATTATATTACACTAGAATTTATACTAGAAGACAAAAAATTAATTTAATTGGAGATCAAGTAAAATTACAAAAGCAGTCACATTTGGCAACAACAAAAAAAGACTAAAGCTGCTTTTCTAAAAATGAATGGGGCAGTTTTGTGGCACAGTAGTTAGCAGTCTCATTTCCAGAGTTTGTCTGTCTACTATCCTTAAAGTAGATCTGTTCAAAATGTCTGCATTGATAACTACTTCAAGGAATATTGTAAGTAACAAGTCATTTATATTAGCAAAATTAAAGCTACAGTTTAAAAAAATATATGTTTTTAATACTGCAGTACACACAAATGTAACTGTTAACATGCTTCTGTTTGCCATTTATTACACACAATAAACAGCATCCCTTTACTTCATGTTCTAGAACAGCTGAAAAAATCAAAGACATTATCTTAAACTTGTTGCCAAACATCTTCCATCAGTTAATTGTAGTAGAGAAAAGTTTCAAGGAAACTGACTCTCTGCTCCCTTTGCTTTGAACACAGCTTGGCCTAGTATCACTCATGGATTATCTGGATCATCCTTCTTAGGTTTTTGCAAATATTCAAACGGAGTCTTATGTTGTGATCACGAGACATAAATCTTAAGTAACAGCAATATAATTACATACAGTGTTCAATCTATTAACTAATATGGCAAATATCAATGGCTGCTGAAAGTGATGGCTTGCACTGAAAACCGTGCTTTGCATTCAAATACTAACCTTGTTAGTGTTTGTGATGAGCTTGCATGTTCTCCCAAAGTTGTGTTTGTGTGTATTTCCTTGTATTATTCTGATTTTCCTCTTAAATTTTAAAGACATTTATGTTAAGTTCATTGGAGATTCTAAATTAGCCTGTTTTGAACAGATGAGTTTAGCTCTGTTTCCAGGTCGCTACAGTAGCTGCCTGTAGCAGCATGTAATAATAATAATAGTGATAATAATAATAATAATAATAATAAATGTTATTTATATACCGTACTAAGTTCAGATCGTTGATGTTTGCCTACACAGTAGTCAGTGGGTCAGAACTCATGTGTATAGAGACATTCATGAGGTTCTAAGCTCCTTTTCACTCACCCATTCTGCTAGTGAATGGCATCTGTTGATGCCAACACTGCATAGCCTCATATCTCAATCTAGACTCTTTTTATATGTACGTAGCTCCGAACTGGAAGAATAACCAGCCCACCTCCAACTAAACTCCTAAGATGTGTGCCAATGTGTTTAAGAAGTGTTTGATAACTTTTTTGTTCTGTGAATATGTTTTATTAATAGTAGCTTTGATAGGTTCTTATAACTAATGAAAGATTAAGCAGTTTTGTGTTCTGTTCGATTTACAAATCTTTAGTTGTGATGATCCTTTTTGTAACATTGTCCTGTAGCACTTGCTCCTAAACAGTCCCCCATACTGATGTTTACTCGATTATGTTGACCTCTTTTGTAAGTCTCTTTGAATAAAAGCTTCTGCTAAGCAAACAAATGTACACATATTTTTATCTGTATGTGTATGGGTTGTGTCGCAGTGTCAACACACTGAGGAGGATGAACTAGATCAACTAATTATTGTCAACAGCCTCCAACCCATCCCTAGTGCTTCCTAGATGCTTCCAGGTCAACCAATACATATAATCCTTCCAGTATCCCCTGAATCTGCCCCCAGGCCTTCTACTAAGCACACACTCATGAGGATAACTATATTCTCAGACCACTTCAATTGACTCCTCCCAATATGGTCCAGCGGTTCTACTCCTAGATTCTATCATATTGTTGAACTCCTTGCCCAATCAAACATCCATACCCAGAGCTTGTGACCATCAGTGAAGACAGTGTGTAGACTGACTAGAAAGTCAAATGCATCATCCCAAAGACTTAGCCACTACTTCACCATCACAGTCCAGTACAATGTCTATGAAACTGCTCCAACTGGATGGGTTTATTGGTCAATCTCATGATCTTCTATGCCTTATTGCAAACAAAACCCTGAGGTATGTGACCCTTTCCACTTGTGTAGAGCTCCTTACACCTGCTTCATATGAGTAGGTAATAATTGTCACCTCTACTGCATTTAACTCAACTGTGAACAGCTCACTGAAGGTCACAGTTCAAGTATGTAATAAGGCTTCACTTTCACAACTTATTGCCAAATAATGTTATAATTGATTAAACATTTATACTGTATTATTTCAGCAATTAAAAATACATTTCTATAATAATTCTTTGCATTTATATAGCACTTTTCTCACTACTCAAAGCGCTCAGCAATTGCAGGTTAAGGGCCTTGCTTAAGGGCCCAACAGAGCAGAGTCCCTTTTGGCATTTTATGGGATTCGAACCGGCAACCTTCCGATTGCCAGTGCAGATCCCTAGCCTTAGAGCCACCACTCCACCTATAATAAAATTATATGATATATTTTAAAAGTAAAGGAAATGTTCTGCCCCTACCCTGTTGTTTTAGGCAGCAGCCACTGGCATTATTTTTACATTTTACATTACTATGAATGTTTTAATTTTTGTATAACATAGTCTATCACAAGCATTAGGTGCACTGGTCTCCATCAGAGGGTACTGAAGCTTCCTCAACAGCCCCAATTATGTAAGTGGGCTTGAAGATATTTATAACGAATGATATCGTTTTGAAACCAGTTTAATGAAAGTCATAGCTGCAGGGAGATATAGCCTACCTTGGGTCACTAAATGAATATATGGATGAAAACTATAGCTGCATGATAATTAACCCTACATTCAAATATATAAACTGCAACTATTAACCTAAAAAGAAAACACAACAGTTTCTGTACTTTACTAATGCAATTTGTTAAGCATACTGTACTTGTAAAGTCATTTGGCATCAGTCAAGGCTTTTACTTGCTTTTATTAATTTCTCCTGTATTGATTTTAAACGCCAGTGGATTAGTTCAGTAGTTAATGCTACTGCCACACAAACTCAGGACACTGGATTAAAATCCATTATTCCATGTCTATGTAATTTTTGACCAAATCATAAAGACATGCATGTTAACTTGGTTGCCTGCTCTAAAGTGGCCAAAGTTGCTGTTTGGTATTGCACCCTGGAACATAATACAACCCTATCTATGATTGGTTTCTACCTTGCCTGGGAAGGCTCCATCACACTGCCTTCCTGTCAATAGCACTATATTAAATCAAAATGGATTAATATACCCCAATGTCTTCTTCCATTACTGTTCTTTTTTTGTTATTCATTTTCTTTCTTACTCATGAATGACATTTATCTGGACAGTAGAAAACACTGCTTAAATCATCATAAATATTGACACACCCAGTTCAAATCGGCGCATTACTTCAGTGTTACACACAGAATTGTAAAATGCCTAAACAATAACAATTAAAAGGTAAAAAACTATTTTTAATAAATGTTTTAGCCTGCTTGGTCTCATTACTAAATTATGTATACAGTGTCAGTAAGGATTATCTATTAAAAAAAATGCACATGGATTGCTTCACAGCTTATATTTTAAAAGGCTTTTTTGCCAAAGGTGATTTTTGAAAATCAAAATCGTATTACTGTCACTTTTTTTTTTGGTTTTGTTTCCTAAAAAGGAACTGCAGTAACTACGAGTGGAGTTACTAAGGGCTGGCTGCAAGCTTAGTGCAGTCATTTTATAAATTCGCTTAAGATCTTCCCTCTTTAGTTTTACTCTTCAGTGTTTTTAAGCTTGTCTTTCTTTTTTTAAACCCTTTTAAGCTTTTTTTTCCACCTTTTGGTTATTTCTTTTTAAAACCCATTTTTACTTATCCTTAGCAAATTGCAAAATTTGGATGGTTTCATTTTTCTTTAAGTTGTTCACAAATGATTTACTAGAGGCTTTCCCATTGAATAATGCAAATTCCCAGTACAAGAGTGGAAGGTGTCCTCAAATTCTGGGCTTTATTTATAGTGGATATAAAACACCTACTTATGCTTATTGAAATTGAAGCCTTTGTTGCTAAAAATCACACAAAAATGTATGTCAGACCTTTTTAAAACATTTTAAAAAATAATTTCAAATAAAAAAACACAGCCCTGATTTCATAATTGTGTCCATCTTTCATGTTAGGGTATATAACTTACTGTTATTCCGATTTATCCATTCAAATTCTAAATAATTTATAAAGGTATTTTGCCTTCACCTAACATCAAATGAATTAAATCTGTGTATTCCGAAATTAAGTCAGCTACTCCTCTAGTTAGTCCCTGAAAGATTATTTCTTTCATAATACAGATAACTATCACCCACGAGGAGCTATCAAAAGATCTATCCCATCTTATTGTGGAAAATTGCAGATGAGGAGAGGAATCATAAATAATCTCAGAGGCATCACATATGTCTTCGAACGCTGTGAAGATAATCATTAAGAAATGATGGAAATACAGATCCACTAGGACAATGCAGAGATCAAGACACTCCTCCGAAATGATGACTGGGCACTGAGAAATCTCATTAGAAAGCCTAGGAAGAGCCCCTGCGTATTGCAGCCTTTTTACATTTCTCACAAGTCTAAGCTGTGGGATAAATGTGGGAGGCAAAACTTCTTTCTCACAAAATGAATATCCAATCCCAAATAAATATTATAGGAAAACACATTAAATCTCTCAAAATATGTGGGAAAATATATTATGATGGGAATACACCATAATATAATGTTTTATGATTAATTTCTAAAGATATGTTTGACACAAAGCATACCCAGTTTATCATGCAAAGATCACAGTTCCTCTTTAGGTGGAAAGAAGCCATGGCCAGGATGAGAGGGGAATAAGTAACTCTGGATATCAGCCCATTGTAGAGTCAAACCTGTTGCCCTCTTCTATACTGCTAAACCTCATTCAGAGTTTCATGCCTACATTCCAACACATACAGCCATCTCATTCAGGAATGGTCTACAAAAAGAAAAATCAGTAGCCTGAAATGGCAGATCAGAGCCGGGCCATAAGCCCTATATAAAATATACAGACTTGTCTACTGAGGGCTGTGGACAGAACATCTTCATGTTCATGTTTTCTTGAGTTTGAATTCTTCTGCAAAAAAAGTGTGATTGAAATATGTAAATTCTAAGGTAGAAAGACACGCAAACAAAAATACTCACTGCTGTAATCAAAGCAAATAAAGATTTCTACAAAGTATTAAAGCATGCGCATACTTATGTAAACAAGGCACTGAATGTTATTTTAACTCTTTTCCCAGAAAAACACACCTTTTTCTTTATACTGAACATATTCTTGGTTTAAAAAATCTTGTGACTGGTATTGATTTCAGCATTTACATTAACAAAAGATGAAATATTAATATGGGTGTGTAGACATTGTATATCTTAATGATATAAAACATCTACACATCCATATCTTTTCAGATAATACCTGATTTGTGACGCTTACTGTCTTTTAAGCCTGTACTTACTGTACATTACAGAGAAAGAAATATAAGGCTATAATATGTGATGAATCTGTAGAAGCAAACAGATTCAAGCAAAGATTCTTTTATGAATTTATACTTTTTTATCATAATTGAATTTAGTCATGAAGATCAATGTCTGAAACACCAAACACAGGACTAAACAAATTAGAGGAGAAGGAGTAGAAACCAGCACCTTCTGTCTCACAGCTGAGGTGGTCTTGAGGATGGCACCCTCAACTCAAAAACTGATAGTCTCATTGTAAGAAAATGTAAAATAAAAACAAAAATTAAGTACCTGATTTAGACATTTAACATATTGTTAATTTAGTAACAGTATGAAATATGATTAATGTTTCTTTGTAATTTACAAAAGTCTTTCTTTTCAAGTCCTAAATGCATACTGCAAATTGTGATTTGGATGTTTCAGGCTCAAAAACGTTTGAACTTTAAAAGCTTGAAACTGGATTGTTTCTTATTTTCCCAAAACTCAATCAGTTCTTAACATTAACTTGTGGAAACTGTCCACAAAATTTCATAAGAATTTGTTCCTTCATTCTTAGCTTACTGTTTCCACAAACTTTTTACCATAAACACACTGACCACACTTTTATAAAATCCTCAAAACATGGTCTGGGGCCTCAAAAATGTCCATTGAAAATTTGTTATTTTCTCTTGAAAAAAATACATCTACTGTGTATGGCATATGGAGAAAGTCATTCATATGAAATCTTATAGAATAATCATGCTGTTATCTATGCCGATGCAAATTAGAATCTGACATACCTGAAGTTTTATTATTGACTTTTTAAATATCACATACCTATTGGACTCGTTTATTTACATTTTAAAGGCATACCCTCCTTGAACTCCACTGATAGCATTTCAGAACTGCAGTAAGCCTTGGATGGGTCACAGTCCATGTTAGGAATAGACAGATGTGGTATTTAGACTTAGAGAGAGCAAAGATCTGTCCCAAGAGGATGCCCACATAAACACAGAGAGCTTCACATTTACTACTATTTAGTACTGGACTCAAGTTTGGACACACCTGATCAAATATACGTATGTTTTTATTTTGATTGAGAAACTCATGCTTAAATACTTAATGTTTGATTCTCAGATAAACACAAATACCAAGTTGATGCCTATGCAGGAAACAAAAACTTTCGAAAACAATTAAATGTCCTCTGAATAAGCAGATTTCATTTACAACTTCAGTGCAAAGTGATTGAAAAAACTTGAAATAAAGTCATGGTATAATCCTGATTACTATGTGTGCTTCTTCAAGAGTTAAGTTAAGGAATTTCTTACATCTTTAATTTGTCTGAGCCAATTTGTTGTGTTGTGGTAGCATGGGTACAACATGCCCTATTTGGAAGAAGGCCGTTAGTAATAGTTCATTCAGCTTAATGATGAGAAATGTGCAGATGCTTATTCCCACCACTATAAAAAAACTGAATTATTTTGCAAAGATATTGCATTTTCTTACACTATTTCACAAAATGTTTGCATTTTTCCCAATATTTATTGTGTTATTTGGCAAAGATACTGACAACTGCTGCCATTATCACTGTACACACATATAATCTGGTCTTCTAGCAACAGCTATTAATGAAGATTTTAAATACAAATATAGATTACAATCAAGTGATAATAAATGAACAAAAGTTTTAGGTTTAAATTTAGCTTTAAACAGGGTAAACTTTAGTAAGTTCAGCACAAATATTTTAACATTTCCAGAGTGATATAGTGAAGAGCTGTCATTCCTGTCTCATAGTGCCAGAGTCTGCATGGAGTTTGCATGTTGTCATGACACATTTGTTTATTGACTGGCATCAGAGAATGTGGTTAACTATGTATGATTTCCTAATTTTAATAGGGAATAATGGAAATCTATCAGTAATACTTCTTAATTAACAAAATATGTTTAGTTCTTCAAGAATAATATCCATCCCCTTCCTCTATCCCAACCCAGACCCTCAGATTTTCAAGGTATTCAGACTAGCCAGTGTGCCACCAGATCACAATGTTTCCAAATATGTACAGCAATAACTGGGTTAAAACTAAACAGATACTTTTTTTATGGATTTCTGTTGCTGGATTGCATTCAGCACACTCTTTTCTGATTTGCTGTGTGATTTAGCCCTGCAAAGGACCACATACTGTCCACCAAGTTTACTTCTTGCTTTATACGCCTTGCCGCTGTGATAATTATCAACTGCATGTGACCCTAAACTGGGCAGATAAAATTTACCCCTCAGCACATGCAGGATTAAATGTATACCTATAATGTTTGTCCAAACTCTTGTAACTTGATTACATGTGCTTAACCTCCTCCAAACTAGCTGTCACTAGACAACCGGAGCACATGAATGCACAATGTGATTTCTTTACAAAATAATGCAATACCTTTGTGACACATACTTTTCTTTGAGTGGCGGGATAAGCTTCTGTCGAAATGACAGCCCATTATTGCTTTAAGAAATACAGGTCAGTCAATCTGGAAAACTTCAACTTTTAAATGTTTCTTGAAGTGCATCTAGCACTATGATGAAAGTGGCTCTCATGAGGACCATCACAGGTAAGGCAGACCAAGAGTTTTGTGCTTTAGAAGTCAAAAATAAACCACCTTAAATTACACATCAGAGAAATGCTTCACAGAGTTCAAGCAACAGACACGTCTCAATACCAACTGTTCAGAAAAGACTGCATGCATCAGGCCTTTATGGCAGAACTGCTGCAAATACACTACTAGAGGTAACAAATAAATAAAAGAGGCTTGCTTGGATCAAGGAACATAGGCAGTAGGCTGTGACTAGTGGAAAATACGTTTTTTGGTCTTGTAAATACAAATACAGGTGCAGAGAAGGTGGATTGGTGATCCCTGTAAGTGTAATTGTCATGGGTGGAATTGCTGGTGACATTTCCACCTATTTACTGTAATCGGGGCTGTTATAACAGCATTCTTCTGAAACATGCCATCACATCTGGTTTGTTCTCAGTTGGGTTGTCATTTTTTCTCAACAGGACAATCACACAGAAAATATATCCAGGATGTGTAAGAGCTATTTGACAAAGAAGGAGAGTTATGAAGTGCTGCAGCAGATGACCTGGCCTCCACAGTCAACAGCCCTAAACACAACACATATGGTCTGGGATAAGTTGGAGTGGGGAGTGCAGGAAGAGCAGCCAAGAAGTTCTCAGTACATATGGGAACTACTTCAAGACTGTCAAAAAACCATGCCAGGTGGCTACCTCATGGAGCTGATTTAATGAATGCCAAGAGTGTGCAAGGCTGTTATCAAGGCAAAGTGTGACTATTTGAAGAATTTAAAAGTAAAATATTTTTGATTTAACACTTTCAGATCTCTAAATTATTCCATATGTGTTATTCTACAGCTTTGATTTTGTCTCTACTAATTTAAAGAAAACAGTACAAATAAATTAAAAAAAAAATATGCTAGGAGTAAATCTTTTCAAACTTTTAACTGGTACTATACAGGGAACTCCTGATTCAGGTGCAAAGGCAAAACATTAACAATTGTGCCATCATGTCAATATGTTCCATTTTCTTGCTTTAAAAAACACACATCTTTCAAGCATAAACCAAAAGAAAAAATAATATTTGAGTGTAAGTAATCTTTACATAGGAGGATGAGGCAACAACAGAGCAGATTTTAAAGAAGGAACCAAATATGGTGGAGCATGAACAGAAATGTCTTCAGCTTGAGAGACTCTAAAAATTAGGTGTGGATAGTGAAGATAGAGAATGATGAACAAAGCAAATAGAAAGTTAAAAAAGTTTTATTTTTTACAAAGAGATGCCAAAGGCTTAAATCACACAGCTCAGAAGATGACTCTACTGCATTAAATTTAATAAAAAGAACACAGACCTGACATTTCTAAATGGGTAGTTCTCCCATCTAATTGGTCTCTTCTCAACTTTCCTTGACAGACAAATACAGCTACAGTGGGTTGTGTCTCTCTCTCTGGCTAGGTTTGAAAATGTTTTCAGGTATTGCAGCTTTTTATTAATTTGTTAAAACAATGTAACATACTTTCACATACAATTTGCAGATTTTCATTTCACACTGATTTTTGTCACAGGTTTTGTCATAAAGTTTCTGTCATGCCTGAAGAAATGCAAAAAATAATGCTGCCAAACTTTTATTGGTGCACCAATCAAAATATTTGGACCAGTGGCCTCTGCGTTGTATGGTAACCTGGCCATACAGGACAAAAAGGCCATCCTGATGTCTGTGATAACTACTGTAACCAACAGGGAGAGTCCAAACCCCAAACTCCAGATCCAATAATGCCCAACACAGTCATACGTTCAAATAATGGATATTTAATTCACCAAGCACCTTATACAAATAAGCACAGCCTATAATCAAAGAAAACAATGAACCTCTTTACTCTCCTTCCACCTCCAGCTGAGTGTTGCCTGCTGTCTTACGTCGAGGAGTCAGTGTTGTGAGGCAACAGATGACACTTTATGCTGTACCTGGAATGACTTCTGGTGACCCAGCATGATTTATGGGGAGCAGTTCTGAGTTGTTTGGGAACCAGGGCGGTGCTCTTCTGACAGCATCCTCTTGTGGCACTCAGGGACCCTGACAGGGCTGCATTTCGGGACACCTCTTCCCATAAACTCCCACCTCCAGCTGACCACTGCCGCTTAATGTATGGGGAATGGAATTGATCCTGACCAATGGCTTCTACTTGTCCATCCCCTGGCACCTTCCATCTTTGTAGGATGTCATGCCGTTTGTTCTGCTGGGATGTTTGCCTGTCCTCCATGGCATTCACACTACACACACAAATGATAAGATCTACCCTATCAACAAAGACAGAGATCTATTCTAAATGCAGAGATAATTAATTCTATATGGTCAAAAATGTGTTAAATAATTCTATTACAATGCTAACATATCAGACCGATTTTGGAAAGACGGTCTTCTTATTGTATCCAATACTGAAAGCAGTATTGCATATCAATTGTGACATTGTGCTTTAAACCATAAAGATGCTGGTTCAGTTCCCTTCTATGCCTCATTCTTTGATGTCTTACATCTAACTGTGCTGCAGTTTTAAGTCACATTGGGTAATGATGTCTGTCAAACATACAATAATCACACCAGAAAATAATGCAGTATATAAATCCATACTGTTAATAATATTCTTACAACTGTTACTGGTGATCACTCATATCGCTCTGCCTTAGTCTACATATACTGTACATTATTTTTATTCATTATGTACACTTTTTCACAAATTGTTTTGAGGGAGCTAAAGCCAATCCAAGTAACATCAAGGGTAAGGTGGGAGCCAATCCTAAATCCATGCTCACGTAAGACCAATTCGAAGTTGAAAATTAATTTATTTTTATTTTATGATTTATTATCTTTCAAAGTAATAATGAATTTATTCCTAAAAATATAAAGTGGGAGAAAGTGGCAGATTTAAATGTGCATTATATAACATGCAGGACCAAAAATTAGAAAGTATATGACTTGTAGCACATCTTAATGTGCTAAAGTGGTAATTACAAAAAATGGTAAATAGTAGTTACATAAAAAAATTGTCAATAACAGAAAAAGACAAAGAGGTTCTTTTACTATTTTAGGAGGAAGAGGACAGTTAAAGAGAAGGTGAAATGTAAAAGGACATAGCAAATAGTTGCAATTAACATTTTTATTAGGTTTCAGCTTGTGAAGAGGGCTATATCAGTTGTAGCAGTAGAGGCTGTTATCGACCTTTTGAACCCTCAGGTACCACGCCAAATACAAGGTAACTGTACAATTACTATTTATTTTATGATAACCGTGCACTAAGCACCCTCCACTCCACACTACTCATACAAATACACTATAATCAATAATCAAGAATAATAATCACTCCTCCTCTCCCAGACACTTCGCCACCCTTCCTCCCAGCTCAGCTCATTGTCTGGGTTTTCCCAGAGTCCTTTTATACCCCCTGACCCGGAGGTGTTCCTGTCCAACAATCCACCAGTCCTCATTACTTCCAGGTCAGGGTAAAAGTCCTTTTCTTCAACCCGGAAGCACGTCGTTTCCGGGTTATAGGGCATGTAAGAGTCTGACAGCCTCCCTACAGCGACTCCCGGTGGTCCCCAAGGTATCCAGCAGGGCTGTGTATACAAACTACAAGGTCCATAAGGCCCTGCTGGAATTCGGGTAACCTCTATGCTGTTGGGAGGGCTCCACCTGGCGGCCTGGAGGTGTGGGCCGGAATATTTAGCCGGCCATCCATCACACAGTTTAGTGGCTAGATGGAATGATAAACCAGTCCTTAATAATTTGGAGATTAATGAGAAAGAAATGCTCCTAAAATTCAAAAAATGCTAAGACCAAATAATTTACCTGAATTAAAGAACATGTATCCAGCAGTGTTCGAAAAGCCTACTAATTAAATACAGGAACATGTGCATTTATTTTTTTAAAACTATTGCACATTGGGTTCATTCTTGAAGCCTGGAAGTTACAATACCCGGTGCTTGTGGATTACCAGGCTGTTAGGTTGGACATAAATTTTAGTAGATATATGACAAATTAAGTTTAACATAAATAATCATTAATTCTTAGCCACAGAAGGTAAACATTTTAAACAGAATTAGTAAATTAGCTTTTCAAGACATAAAGTACAACTTAAAAGGAGAACAGGCGAGCCCTGGTGGATTCATCATAATCAAGAGCCATGAAGTCAACAGAATCAGTTGAGTTGTAAAGCACACTGTGCAGCGTCCACTTCAAATAAAGTGATACTTGAGCTTTACGGTATAATTCACTTGTAGAGCCTCACCTGGAATGATGTGTGCAATTCTGATAACCATGTACAGGACAGATATTAAATAAAGCACTCTAGAAATCTATGATAAATGGCTCTCTCATATTCTGTGACTATGAGGTATTGCCAGGAGAATACAAATAAGGCCCAATTTTTGTTTTATTATTTAATCATATTTTTACCATTTTTCAGTGACCATTCATAACTATTTGGAAAGTTTGTTTTTGTTGGTTGTTGCCATTTAATTATTTTGGTTTTCATAGCACTGGCATTTTGCATGTCTGATTACTAAATGCTTTGTAGACATATGTTGTATGCATCAGCTGAAAATTTTTGTTTTTTATAAAAGATGACTGTGAACCTTAAACAGAATCTGATCCTTTGTGCAAAATAAAGGGACATTTTGTTAGAAATAAAATGTAGCGATCTCCCTTTAAAACAACTTAAAACAACAATACCCTGAATTCCTAACTTCCATTTTGTAATGTTCTTAAAAATGTCTGCCACTCAATTTAACATTTGGAATTTAATCAAAGCTCTTGGCTGTCATAACATGTGTAACCTATGTGGAAATACTGAAACATTTGAATATTTTCATTTTAAAGAATGAAGGCAGTAAGTGGAAATCTGCTCAACAATATGAACATGACTGGGGTACAGATGAAAAGCAGTTAAAAGTAAATTTTAAATACATTTTAGCATTTCTTTAAACATAGAACTGCAAATATATAGAATAAGTTGGCAGATAGTGTACTGTACATAAGAATGTCATCTTTAGACTTATGGCCTCTGAAATTGTAATGGAGCTGACAAGTTGCATTAGCCTGGGGATGGCATCAGTAGTGTCACCAACAGTATGAGCCATCATATAAATGAACAGCTGCTGAGTCAGCTTCAGGGGGACCTATAAAAATGGCTACTCTATCCAGAACTGTATCCTGTCTTGTGTGCTATGCTGTTGGGATGGGCTCTGGTCATTCATGACCATGAATTACTGTAGATTTAGTAGGTTTGGGAATGTTATGCTGTATTACTTAGAAAAAGTCAAAGGTAAATCAATACATATATTAATGTATGGAAAATGTTCAAATTCAGCAGAGTGGGTCAAGGTATACTTACATTGTTTGACTACTGCATCCAAGCATATGTGGTAATTTCAGGTCTTATATAAAAATCAGTTGTATGATTCTTCCTAAAAATCTATAGCTCACGTTCATTGATTTTAAAGCTATAAAATTACATATACACCTACGCTAAAACTTCTGAATGAAGTTGTCATAAATTTAAATGGATAGCATTTTATTTGAGATAAAAATACAAGAACATTCATTTGTGCATCAATGAAAGGGTAAAGAAAGGATAAGTAACAACATGGAGAAATGAAAGGAATACAACATGGAAATTAAAGGATCAACAACGCAAAAAAATGTCATATTAAAAGGAGCCTATTATCACTGATAAACATTATTATTATCACACTCACACACACACATATTATCACTTATATATATTACAAAAAACATCAGCAAATCATTTATTGAACCTTTTGAGTTTTGAATTTCTTTAAATACTCAACATTTCTGATACATATTTTATAGAATGTTCTAATTGCACTTGGAAGAAATGAATTTCACCTCTGAAAACTTTTAATTTGTCTGGATACAGCTTGTAATATGTGTATAATGGAATAAAGTTAGAGTGTCAAGAATAGAAATATTTTTTTATGAAGTATCCTTATCTTCTTGAAGGAGGACTTCTTCCTTATAATGTATTTTTGTAAGAGAAACATGTTATAAGCAGTATAATAAAATTGATTTTTTTATTAATCCGGATTTTAATACGAGATTTCCACCTCACAGTCCCATCATCCAATGTCTGATTTGTAGTCTGTGTGGCGTTTCCTTCTGGTGCAGTTTTTCCTCCCATTATGTTAGCTGGTGACTCTAAACTGGCTTAGCGTGTGTGTGTGTGTGTGTGTGTGTGAGAGAGAGCAAGAGAGAGAGAGAGAGAGAGTGGGCTCCGTGATGGACTGGTGCCTTGTGCAGGAATATTTCTAGCTTTGGGCCTAAAGTTGCCATGAAAGGCATGGACCCCATATGACCCTAAACTGGATTAAGTATTTTTCATAAAGCTATGCATAATGTGTTATGTTTAAAATGGTTAAGCAAGACTTATGTCAGTAGGTTGTGTCTTTCTTCTAATATACTAAGAATAAAATGCAAAAAAAAAATCTTACAAAAAAAGGCAGTAAGTCCATTCTAAATGTAAAAGATAGTTAATGAGAACTCATTGTTATTCAGAAAGTGAATTCCAAAATAATGGATCCTCTGTGAATCACTAATTGCCTCACTGGAGTTGTTAGTGACTTTGTTTCCAGAATCCCTCTGATTATACCTTAAGATGAATTTCTAAAGAGTAAATGCTTAATGAATTGTCATGGAGAGGGAAACACCATAAAACTTCACCATTTTTTATTCAGTTTTTAGTTTAGCAGAATAAACTAAAATCTAAAATGAACTGCCCTTTTGAAATGCAGAGTAATGTATCTAAAAATTCATATGTTAAAAAGAGAGAATGATTGCATTATTTGTAATTTTCTTAATCCATTTTTCTTTTTCTTGCACTGTTAAAAAACATATGAGAGTCCAACTGATGCTGCTAAATGGTTACTTGGTAAAATGAGTGACGATAATGCACCTCAGACAAACTGCATGTCTGTACTCAGACAGCTTTACCTGTAGAACCCATTGCTTTTTCATACTGTTTTCAATGGGTTTTTTATTGAGACCTTTATTTGCACACTTACTGTCCTGAGGCCCTTCTGCGAGAATTTAGACTTTCAACGCAAACTACTTTTTGTATCTTAGTTTAAAAGAAGATTGAATATGTGCAGGAGAAGGCACCTCTTTCCCTTCAACCACCTCTAAATTAACTTGTAGCAAAGACAACTCTTCACTTTAGTCCTGTTAAAGAATTTGAGCAGTTAAATAGTCCTTTGAGTGAAATTAATATTCTACACTTTTTAAAACACACCTTTGGAAATCAGAGTTCACTTCAATAATTAATTTGGAAATGTAGAAGGTCAATAATGGAGGAAAAAACATTTTGAAAGTTTTAAATAATTTACTATTAGTTTTCAGTATAAAACATTAATCCATAATTTCTGAAACTGCTGTCATACTGGTTTGGAAGAACTGTAGTATATTACAAATATTTACAAGGCTACCCTACCCTTCCAATCCTAGAAAGGACACCCATGAAAAACATCTTCGGCCAGATTACTGTACTTATTTTATATAAGAAAGTTAAAGGCAAAAAATAAGCATTCAGTTGATAAAGTCTTAATATAGGTATGCTGGGTATTTTGCCTTAAATCAACCATTTCAGTTAGAATTGTATGTGAAAATTAAATCGTACATGTTAATATTCCTACTGTTACACACGCAAGTGGTGACAGCAGTTACATGGCTTTAAAACAGAACGTATGGAGAAAAATAAGAGTGTTACACCACTCATAACTAACCTTCTTTTATTTCCCTCAGAGTTGAGAATGACTTTTGGGGTGAACGGTGATGTGACTACCAGCCTCATAACTCTGGCTCTGCTCCTTCCGCCTTATATAAAAAGAGATGTGACTGGAAGTCTCAACAGTCATTGTGGACTATGCGCTCAATGAGGACACTACAGTCAATAGTAGAGGAACAGAATAGTGAAGAGCACTGAGTATGGACAGTTGGTCCTATCCTTTTGTTTAGTTATAAAAATCCCTGTCAGTCGATTTCGATTGTTTATTAAATGGGGTACAGCCAAATTCTTCAAGAAGGCTGAAAGTGTTTTTGATTTTCTCCCATGACATCCATATGTATACGACATATTCTAAGTACCCAGTTTACACCTACTTATTAACAAGAAGTAAACTCTATAGCCCCCAAAGCAGCCAGGAGAGACTATGACTCTGGGGACTTACTGTAAGGGGCGGTAAGGGGTTCAAGAAGGCCAGTTCTGCAACAGACTTAGAGGTTGTAGCTGAAGGAAGCAGGGATGTCAGAATCCTCAGAGATGGGAATGATGGTGTCTGGAATTATATGAGTGTTCGAGTGTGATGATGGAGCAAATGGCACAATGTAGTTCTTTCCCAGTCTTTTGCTAAAGTGTGGCAATAATGAGGCCACGTTTATGGAATGAGTACTGGGATAAGTGTTGCTTTGGAGGGAGGACTCTGGCATTCTCGGTTTTATTGGATTTTTAATTATTTATTATGACCTTTTTAATCCCACTGATTTTTTTGGTTTATTTATGGATCTTCATTTATAATTGCACTTTGCCACTTTGTTTCAAATAAATCATGCACCTTTTGCGCCAAAAAACTTTTGTGTTTCTCACTCACTACTGGGTCAGCTTAATATTGGGCATTTCCTGGTACACTGATTCCTGGCATAGTCTCCTGGGATCAATTCAGGATAGTTAGAATGCTTATGATTAATATGCACAATTACTTTTTTTCTTGCTTTCAAATTTTCCGCTAAAATGCTGATATAGTGTGCATACATCCGTGAAAAAAGGCACAGCTTGAATCACTTTATAAGTACAGTTAGTCTATTGCCATTAACATATCTTTCAAGACCTTTTCTTAAAATGTTTACAGGTCATATCACTCTCTTTATTCTAGTAAATTTTTCCTCTCTTGACTTATTAATGGCAGTAAAACACATCCAGATTACAGTTGCCGCCTGCCAAGATTTTGTAATATAAAATCTGCCATGGTGTTGAACAATATAACAATATGCATAACACTTGCCAAAAACATTTTTTTTTTCATCTGTGCTTTGTTTTGCAATTTAAATATGATTTTACAATGTAGCATTCAAATGATTTGCTTGATTGTTTATTTGGATATACCATAATATTCAACAAGTTTTGATCGTTTTGCTGTTTTAAGCTTTTCTCAAATTTACCTGAGCCAGGTTTGAATTTAAATAAATAGCAATTGTGATTGCTGGTACAACAAACAGTTCTGAGCAGGCTCTTTGTCAAGCTTTGTCTACGAGAAACCACATAACCCAGTGAAGAAACATAAAGTGCTATTAAAGTTTGTTTTTTTTTTTCCTTTTGTGCCTCCTGATGTCAGATGGGGTGCTGAGAAGTCTTTTGAAGTTTATGAGACTATACTCTGTCCCATTGGATGAGCTTTGATCTCTGACTTTTGAATGTACAAAGGGAAGATAAGTAATATTGTCTTCTGGAATGTATGCCAATGTCTTTCTTATATTCTTTATTTTATTATTTTTACAACTTTATTCTATTCTGTGTTACTGTGTATAATTTTGAATTTTCCATTAATAAATCATCAAGGTTTCCCTTTCATTGTAATTTAATGCCTTTTTCCATGGACATACTCCGGAACTTGTCCCTTGAGGGTCATCTGAATATTCAGATGTGCTGATTATTCTTTAATTGTTAGGCTTTGAATTATATGCAACACACATTAAGATAGCTAAATAGTCACTGAAATTTTATTTTAAACCTCACACTATGGAAATGTCACTTAGCCTCTGAGGCTGTATATGAAATATTACTTATATAACACACTCTAACTTTGCTATGTAGCCCCTGAGGTTTTATTATAAAACACAGACTAGTTATATGGTGCTTAACCTCTGAGGTTGCATATGATAAGAACCTATTGACTATAGTCTTAGGCCAGGTGTATAATTCACGCGATGCAACGCATGCTCCAGCGGACGCTACCGCTACATAAGCATTTTACTATTCATACTTGCACGCATACTTTACATAAATCTGGCAGATTCCACCAGGTGGCAGTGCAAGATATCATCACGGTGAGAAAACGTTCGGCTTCGTTGTGTTGTGAATTGCCTGAAACATCTCTGAAAATGATGTTTAATGAATAAATCCATCAATCCAGGGATGCGCCCATTCCAGCTAGCATTGGGCACGAGGCTGAAACAATCCTTGGACAGGGCATCAGGTCATCGCAAGGTAAATATAAGCACTCACATACACTAGCGTCATTTTAGCGTCACCAAATCCCCAAATCTGCATATCTTTGGAAGGAAACGGGAGCACACGGTGGAAACCAAGCAGGAAAACATGTAAACTCCAGGCAGGGAACACCAGCAACGTGACTGCCTGAGAGATAGCAGCGCTACGCCTCTGCCACCATGTCACATCCATGTGTGTAATTATTAACAGTATTCAATATTTAAACGAAATTAACGATTTATCTGTAAAATGTAACATACATACTTTAATGCATTTCATCATGAAAGTGATATCAGATTTAAATCTAAGGATTCTAAATGTGCAGAGAGTTAGAATATCATACATTTAATGAGTTCTGTGTGGTGATCTATTGCTGCTTGTCGCTCCTGTCAGGTCAGGAGGTAGCCCCAGAAGCTCGTAACGATTAACAACTGGGTCGGTTTTAAGATGATGTTTACGACGGTCTACTTTAATGATAAAGTAAACTACGAGATTAAAGTGGACATTTCGAGATTAAAGCCAAAATTTCCATTTTAATCACAAGCTACACCTTTTCACTGTGTCCTTAATTTTTTTCTCTGCAGTTCAAATACAGTGCTGTACATTCTGTTGCTATTGTGAAGGTGAAAAAAAAGACAGCACAGAAGATGGTATGTGAGACTTTTAAAATGTATCGTGTCATTACGATGGGGAATATGCGAGGCTATATATAAGCACCACAAATACATTTGTATGTCGGCATTTTGTTTCATCACACCAAACCATTCATCACACATTGAAGCAGGCACATCAATCCCATAGGATCCTCAAATTGGCTTTCTGTCACATGTAGATAGTAAACAGAGACTCTGATGTCACATTCCAACTTTTATCACACTGTGCCCCCCGACTTGTTGCGTCACATTAATTCCTGAGGACCTGCTCAGAGGACACGTCAAATGAATGCTGGGAACACGTGGCAGCCATGATGTGTGCGCATATGCGTTCTGAGCATGAAGTATAAACGAGCCCTTAATATTTTCTTATGCTTTGCAAAAGAAATTAAGTCAATCTAACTTAGATATTACAGTTATGACTAAGTCCATTCATCTTTAAGAATAAGAGCAACCATTTGGAATCAGATTAATGGTCCACATTTCTATTCTGTTGTTGTTCAGTAGACATGAGGGTTTAATGAAGCTGATAATATCTGTCTCAACTCATAGCCAGGTAAAACCTTGCTGCACCACATCAGAAGTACTGTAAACAGTCAAAATGTTCCATACGTTATATAACTAAAATGTATTATTTTTATTATTATTATACTTTATCTCTACAACTCAGGTTCTAACAGATAAAGTGGCTTGCTATAAATCAGATGGGATTGAATAATTAGTTTGTAATCTATTTCCTTCCTCTTGGTTACTATGATAGTGATCTCATCCTTTTCACCCACAAGGTATGAATAATTTGGATTATCAAGTAAATTATACCTACCAGCCTCAACATTATCTTCCACTTGTTGGAGTTAATATTAAATCTGCCATTCACAAAGTATAAACACAATCAGGACTTCAGAAAGCTGAATCATGGTTTCTTTTGTACTCATAACTACACTCTTGTGAGAATGACTGCAGCAGTTCTTTGCACAAGCAAACTTGGTGGAGGCTAGTCCATTATGTTGCACACCCATTTATTTAGAACCATCAATCAACCTTCTTGGGTGGCTATCATAAAGAACCCAGACAAAATCTGCAGAAGTACTTGGAAAATGTGTGTAAAGCTTTGCACCTACAGTGACATAAGCATGAACTGAAATGGTCCCAAGAGCCATACAGTAGTAACATCTAGTAACACAGCTAGTCCAATGTAATCTAATGTCCATCTAATGTCATGAAACTTTAAAAACCTGAAATATGACAGTTATTGATATTGTTAATTACAATTGTTTATATGGTCATAAGTCCAGAATTAAAGAATCTTGGTATTGTTTTACATTCAGTGATGAACTTCAAATTTGCACATTAAGCATATTATTAAGACTGCATTCCTTCACTTAAGAAACATTGCACAAGTTAGAGCTTTTATATCATTTCAAGATGATGAAAAGTTAATGCATGCATTTGTCTATCAGGATTACTAAATAAAAAGATAGAAGTCAGCTACAATTAGTCCTAAATGCAGCAACAAGAATGTTAACTAAGAAGAGAAAGTCTGAGGTTATCTTACCAGCTTTAGAATGATTACAATGCCTGCCTGTGCCCTTTAGGATTGATTTTAAAATATTTCCAATGGTATATATTTCTGTTGGCTCCAGCAGATCCCCGTGACCCTGTAGTTAGGGTATAGTGGGTTGGATAATGAATGGATGGATGGATGGTATATACATTTAGGTCCATAAATATTTGGACAGAGACAACTTTTCTGAGAAAAGCGCTATATAAATGTAATGAATTATTATTATTATTATTTTTTCTAATTTTGGTTCTGTTCATTACCACAATGAATTTTAAATGAAAAAAAAACTCAGATGCAGTTGAAGTGCAGACTTTCAGCTTTAATTCAGTGGAGTGAACAAAACGATTGCATAAAAATGTGAGGCAACTAAAGCATTTTTTTAACACAATCCCTTCATTTCAGGGGCTCAAAAGTAATTGGACAATTGACTCAAAGGCTATTTCATGGGCAGGTGTGGCAAGTCCGTCGTTATGTCATTATCCATGAAGCAGATAAAAGGCCTGGAGTTGATTTGAGGTGTGGTGCTTGCATGTGGAAGATTTTGCTGTGAACAGACATCATGCGGTCAAAGGAGCTCTCCATGCAGGTGAAAGAAGCCATCCTTAAGCTGCGAAAACAGAAAAAAACCCATCCGAGAAATTTCTACAATATTACGAGTGGCAAAATCTACAGTTTGGTACATCCTGAGAAAGAAAGCAAGCACTGGTGAACTCAGCAACGCAAAAAGACCTGAACGTCCATGGAAGACAACAGTGGTGGATGATCACAGAATCATTTCCATGGTGAAGAGAAACCCCTTCACAACAGCCAACCAAGTGAACAACACTTTCCAGGGGGTAGGCGTATCGATATCCAAGTCTACCATAAAGAGAAGACTGCATGAAAGTAAATACAGAGGGTGCACTGCAAGGTGCAAGCCACTCATAAGCCTCAAGAATAGAAAAGCTAGATTGGACTTTGCTAAAGAACATCTAAAAAAGCCAGCACAGTTCTGGAAAAACATTCTTTGGACAGATGAAACCAAGATCAACCTCTACCAGAATGATGGCAAGAAAAATGTATGGAGAAGGCGTGGAACAGCTCATTATCCAAAGCAGACCACATCATCTGTAAAACACAGTGGAGGCAGTGTGATGGCTTGGGCGTGCATGGCTGCCAGTGGCACTGGGACACTAGTGTTTATTGATGATGTGACACAGGACAGAAGCAGCCGAATGAATTCTGAGGTGTTCAGAGACATACTGTCTGCTCAAATCCAGCTAAATGCAGTCAAATTGATTGGGCGGCGTTTCATGATACAGATGGACAATGACCCAAAACATACAGTCAAAGCAACCCAGGAGTTTATTAAAGCAAAGAAGTGGAAAATTCTTGAATGGCCAAGTCAGTCACCTGATCTTAACCCAATTGAGCATGCATTTCACTTGTTGAAGACTAAACTTCAGACAGAAAGGCCCACAAACAAACAGCAACTGAAAGCCGCTGCAGTAAAGGCCTGGCAGAGCATTAAAAAGGAGGAAACCCAGCATCTGGTGATGTCCATGAGTTCAAGACTTCAGGCTGTCATTGCCAGCAAAGGGTTTTCAACCAAGTATTAGAACATTTTATTTCCAGTTATTTAATTTGTCCAATTACTTTTGAGCCCCTGAAATGAAGGGATTTTGTTAAAAAATTCTTTAGGTGCCTCACATTTTAATGCAATCGTTTTGTTCACCCCACTGAATTAAAGCTGAAAGTCTGCTCTTCAACTGCATCTGAGTTGTTTCATTTAAAATTCATTGTGGTAATGTACAGAACCAAAATTAGAAAAAAGTTGTCTCTGTCCAAATATTTATGGACCTAACTGTATTTCTCTAAATGAGCTAACATCTTATAGTGTGGATTGTTCGAATCCCTAAATTCCTAATTGCAGTTTCTAGATGTTCTCACTGGCCTGCTCAGGATTCTGAAAGTGAACTATAAAAGAACTTGTGAGGCAGCTGTTTCTATACACCAAAAAATCTGGAATACTTTACCATTAGGGACACACCCGGTCATTACTGTTGAGCACTTCAAAAAACTACTAAAAACTCACCTCTTTAATCTTTAACCTCTACTTGTGTGTGTTCTTTATTTCCTTTATTTTATGGAGACGATATATGCCACTGCCCACTATGCTAACCGAGTTTCCTGTGAATTATGACACATTCATGGACTGTAAAATGTCCAGGTGGCACTGGGTGGTCTTTTGGCCTTGGAACACCACAGGTTTATTTTCTCCAACATCCCTCCAACTGGATTTTTTATTTTTCTGTCCTTCGTGGCCATCTGACCACAGTTTGTAATTGAGATTCCCTACTGATATAAATATCCTTTCTTTAGTTGTTACTTTCTTTTGTAAGTGTATTTTGCTATTATTAATGGAAAGCACTTTAAGCTACTTTTCTGTGCTGTATGAATAAATGGAAATGTGCTTTATAAATAAATGTTGTTGGTCTGATACATGAAAACTGATCATATTTGTTTACTTCACTTATCTGAAAAAGAAGCAAGCATGTATGACATTCAGAAAATTCCATTCGACTGAATTTGTTGATTTCAGTTTAATTTAATTCAATCTTATAAACTCAAAACCCCAACACTATAAAAAATTACACTTAAGCAAAAAACCCTTGTCACGTGCTAGAGCATTGCAGAGGGTCACTTAATACTGGTAATTTAGCAAGAGGTTTGGATCTCTTATTTTTGAGCATTTTCTGAACAATTATAGCTGCACAAGGTACAATTTGGCTCCACAGTGGAATGGCTTTTTCTCTCAAGCAATTTTCTGAGCGGCAGTATATGAATTTTTAACAAATGTCATGTTTGCTGTGAAAGAAGCCTTTACATCTTACTGCAGATCAAAATATTGCCTTGCTGTGTGTTCAGAGAAAGAAGTCTAAGCTCATCTGTGTGCAGGCGTCTTTACAACTTGCCTTGTTTAAAACAATTGTTTGACAACACTTGAGCATAAAGAGCAAACCAACATATTGTGAAAAGAGGCCATCTATCACATGGAAATTAACATGTTTATTCTTACATTGCCGTAGTCAATGATTTGTGCAGTGCTATCATTATAAACCTACTGACAGTTAGTACAACGTTTGCGGTGTTGTCATGGACTAGGAGTATGGCTATTACTGTGACAGTAATGTATTGCTGGGTTGCTAAGACTAGAGGTATGTGTGTGGCAATAGATGTGCTACTCCTATGATCAGGGTGAGATTTTGAAATACCACTGAGGTTTGGAAAGTTGAACATAATAAGTGTATGTGTATTGGGACAATAGTTGATGTGTTACTGTGATGAAGATGACATTGTGTATAGTGTAACTAAGAAAAAAACAACATATACTTTTACCTGTGTCACGCAAGTGCACACGGGGGACTGCTTAGAGGCTTAGGTGATTGTAATTTCCTGCCGGAACACAGGATGGTGCTGCTTACTAACATCTTCCTCCCTCTGTAGACTAGACAACTGACGACTTTACCCCCCTTGATGTCACTTCCGGTGTCCGCCCACCTGCACCTGCCTCTTCCTGTCAGGAGCCCTTATTGCCGGACGTTCCTCCATCACTCTTAAGACTCATGTCTGTGAAGATGTTTATTTTCTTTTTTTTTAAAGCATTTATAACCTGCATTTTGTTTCAATTATAAGCAGTTTGCTTGCAGACTTAATGACTGATTGTGGTTTTTCTTACACCTGATTAGTTAAATTTGTGTTGAAGGATGCTAAAATGTTTAAAAAAATCCAGTATATTTTGGAGGAAAACAGAAGCCTAGTAAATGTTAACATTTCAGTTTGAACTAAAGAAGATGGCATTGGCGTTGCTTCATTTCAATCAATCCTACTCTCTGCTTATAGAGTCTGCTACAGCGTAATCCATTTGAAGAGAAAAAAAGACTTTTCGATTAAATCAATCAAATGGGCTTCTTTTAACTGAGTTAAGTGATCAATATTAAAAACAAATTAAGCTCATTGCAGTTCTTGATTGTTTGTTTCATAAATTTTATTTTTCTTTTTACCGAGGGGTGATGGAGTGTTTTTCTGCCTAGTAATTGAATATTCTTCTTTAAAAGAACTGAAATATCTGACGGAGCTAGCACTCTCTGCTGGATACAGTTACCTTCATATCTTTTAACAGGGCAGGTTTTTTTTCTTTACAGCTTTCTGAATTGAAGACCCGTCTGTCTCCATGATACATTTAATAGTAGGTCTTCATTTCAAAAGTTCAGCCCTGTGTGAAAAGACTTAGTACCCTCAATGCAATAATATTTTTGCAAAAAATTTTGCATGTTTGGCACAGTGGTAGCTCTGCTGCCTCGCAGTAAGGAGACCTGTGTTCGCTTCCCAGGTCCTTCTGCATGGAGTTTGCATGTTCTCCCCATGTCTGCATGGGTTTCCTCCCACAGTCCAAAGACATGCAGGTTAGGTGGATTGGTCATTCTAAATTGGCCCTAGTGTGTGCTTTGTGTGTCGGTGTGTGTGTGTCCTGCGGTGGGTTGCCGCCCTGCCCGGGATTTGTTCCTGCCTTGCACCCTGTGTTAGCTGGGATTGGCTACAGCAGACCCCTGTGACCCTTTGTTCAGATTCAGCAGGTTGGAAAATGGATGGATTTTGCATGTTTTGAGGATACGACTAGATGACTTGATGTGGATTATGTAACACAAGTAACATGAGATTTTTTTCAGGGACGTTTTGGTATTGTTTGTCCAGCATTGGTCACCATCCACTTCTGTTAAAACATAAACTTTGTTAGTTCCATTCTGCATGAAAATATGAGGTTGAAATTTATCTTAGACACCACTACCATCCATATGGGGTAAGTAACATTTAAAAAAATATTTAATTTTGGGTTATTACTTTAATATGGATTCTGCAGATTTCAATAATTGCTCTCATGCTTCAACTATTTGACATGCACTCTAACACATTTGGAAACTGTTGTGAAACAATGATAATGAAAAAATATATATCGTTTTTAATTAAAAACTAACAGATAATGTGTCCCGTGATGCACTGATGTTCCATCCTGGGCCTGGTTATATCAAATAAAGAATTAAATAGAGTTTAAAAAATGGGTGTATGGATAAAGCAAAATGCAAATGAATTCAATAAAAAAAACATAACTTGTATACAAATTAAAAAAAAAAGTTACACCGCTAAACATATTCTTTGTCTGTTATATTCAAAATTTACCTCCTTTCGAAGAAAACTTGTTTGCAATCACTATTAAAGACTAAATATTAAACCCCTACTAAAGAAATGAAATATTCTCTAAGCAAAATAAAAGATCAGTAAAAAATATTGAACTTTTCAAGGAAAAATATAAATATTACAAATACAGTATGTGTAAATGCTCAAGGGTGTGTGTGTGACGATGCGGGTTCGGCTTCATGCTCCCATCAGCTGTTAGGGAGCCCTTGAACCCTACACCATCGATAATGTTACTGAGATGAGTTAGACAGTGAGGCAACAACACAGCAAAGGGATGGCACAAATGTGCTTTTATTTACAAACAATCAAACAAAAGAGTGTTTAAAATAGAGTGCAGTGTTTCCAAAAACAGAGTCCTTAAACAAATAATCCATTAAAACAAAACGTGAAACTGTGGAGGTTAAAAATAATAGAAAAACAATCCTTTAAAAACGAGGTTAAAACGTTGCTTGAAGCAGTCCTTTAAAACAATGACAAGCCCGGTGCTTCTTCTACACTAGCGTCTCACCTGCTTCTCCCATTTGGGCCCTGCAGCAGGCGAGATGCTCTCTCTGCAGCTGACCTTCTCAATGCCTGCTACTACTGTCAGTCACCTTAGCGATCCTTGGCTCTGGTCTGCTCCTCCTGACAGTGACTTGGGATTCCCCAACGACCAAGGCTCTCATGCTGGGGACACCACGTCCCAAGTCCCGACTCCCGCTGCCTTCCACGGCCTTATGCGGATAGTCACCCATCTTCCCGTCACTCACGCTCTCCGAAGTAATTTCTGCGGTAGCGACAACAACTACTACTCCCCCAGATGTCGGCCAAACACCCAGGCTGCCTGCTCAGCTGACGCGAGCCTGTTCTCGCTCGCTTGTTCTCCCGCACCGACTTTCTCTCTCTCCTCACTGCTTCCTCCACAACCTCCGTTTCCTTCTCTTTTCTTTTTCTTGTTCTACCCCCCCTTTAACCGTCTCGGGCTTCTCTTTATAATGGACGTAGCAGCTGTGGCAATCAACAGTTCCCAGGAACAATTACGGAGCGGACCGTCTCTCACCTGTGCACTTAGGTGAGAAACGCCCGCAGCACGAATCCACCTTGGAACCACTTCAGCCACACTACCACGCCCCCTCACTACGCCACGAGCGCGGTGATTATTTATAGCAAAAGTGGCTTTTGCTAAGAGAGCTGTGGACCCACAACACCACATTGTGCTATTGCTATAACTTTATAAATTATTGTTTTAAAAATAAAAAATGCAAAATTGCCAGTGTTGGTTTCTCAATTATTTATCTGAAGTGTAAGGCAATTATAGAGCAAAGCCCCATCCCTTGTTAACAGTAATGTGTTTCTTGCACATATTCAAGAGCAACAAGATAGAGATGTTGGGATGCATTAAAACAGAAATACAGCATTGAGAAGGAATTTTCCTTTTTTATGGAATCTCTTACAAGCAATGTTTGAAAAATACTGACTAAGAAGGTAGCTAACCCTATTCACAAACACTAACAAATGTCTAAGTTTTTCCCTCTCTTAACCAAATATGATTGCCAATCTTTAATATGTAGATTATTTATCTTTATTTGTCTTTTTGAAGATGTGTTAGTTTTTACTACAGTCAATCATTACTCTTAAAAAAATGAAGCATGGAGCAGGAAAATGTGCAACATGTATAAATTATGTTATTGTGGCTTTTTTTTCAATATAAATATCACTATGACAATCTACTGAATTATGGACTTTTCTCTTGGTAAAACAACAGTTCATAGAAATTCTGTAATATTACCTTTTTTAAAACATCACTTTTCCATCAGAAGTACATTTACACACTTCACATTCAAATCTTTATCTCCATTTTGCACAAGACTATAACAATCCATCCATTCAGACTTACTCACATGCACTGTAGCTGGCATCCTGGATCTGTTTTGCTAGAATGCTAGCTTCATAATAATCGTGTTGTGTGCCTAAATACTTACTCTGCTTTTTCACTTGATCCATCTTCTCTAGAATTACTTTTTTACATTTTATTCCATCACTACAGTGCTTTGCAATAAAATAAAATACAAGAAATGCATGTTAGTTTCTTTCTCGGTTTCATTCACTTTACAGAGAGAGGTATAAATGATTAATAAGGGCCAATATGGATACCCTCCCTGCATAGTGATCTTTAGCATAGTAAATGCTTGCTATCATTATATTACCTAGATGCTGCTTCAATGGTGTTCATTTAACCATTTTAACTATTGATGACAGGAGAAAACAGTAGCTGACTTTAATGAAGGAGCAGTCTGGTAGTTCAGTGTGAAATATTAAACAGTTCAGAAGGCCTACATTCATCCTGCGGAAAAGTTTTATAAATCAGCAGTGAGCAACAATAAAACCATCAATTTATTTTCCACATCCATTTTCATGCAGGAATTAGTTCTTGAAATTAAGAGCATTTGTGGAGACAAAGATTAAGAGACACTTAATTCTCTGACTGACCATCCCTTACTGGTGGAAATCCTGCAAGATAGAAACTAGTAGGAGTAGTTGGGGCAGCAGTCAGGCTAACCTGCTTAATTGTTGGCGTTGCCAGAAACATAAAATGAAATAAAAGTGTTCCAGTGATTCTGCACTCATGGACGGTCAAAATAATGGCCCAAATTGGGCCAATTTTAAGTAACAATGCACTCAAGCTGTGTTATAGGAAGCTCCATCTTCTTGACTGTTCAATCTCAGAAGGAGACGCCATTTATTGGGGTGGTCAGTTTGTATTGTGCCTCGGCTGGAAAGGACAGGCCATTTTGGAGCTCAAGGCACTTGCTAGAGGTCATCTGGGGGTTGGCTGTCTGAACCGCAGAAGGAAAAGAAAACAGTGGGATGGTACTGCTTAACATCCTGGTGCCAGATAAATAACTCCCATGTGTGACAGTGAATACTAATACTGTAAATGCATTTAAAATCATTGGTTCTCTTTGTATGAAGACAATCACAGGAGATTGAGTGATTATGTTTGATCCTCTGTTGTGCTGATGACTTCTACTACAACCTCACCAAAAAAAGGCAATGACCATAAACTTGGAATACAGCTGTTCACCAAGAGTTGTCGAATGACACCTTTTTGAGCTACATGAACAACTGAGTGAGTGTACTAGGAGTCAAATCGTTGGTATTTGTATGACTAAGTGGCCAGGCTGAGGAACTACATGTTATGTATCGCATTAGGCTTATGTCTATTTTATGTTTGATTGCTTTTTTTTTTTAATGTTATTATTTCCCATGTATTTTTCTGAACACTGTTGTTTTTTTATTACTCTGTAGTTGTGTATTGTCACTTTAAATGTGACTCTATTCTGGGTGCTTTGTGGGTGATACCCCAAGAGGCAGGGCCACCCTGACATCCCCACCCCTGGGCCCTCTTTCTGGTTGTTTAAAGCCAGAGAAGCGGAAGCTCAGGCAATGATGTAATAAAGTTGTTGGGGTTATGTAGGTATTCTACTTTTTATTTAGATTTTTTTGTTTTTTGGATTATTTATGCTTTGCCCTTGCAGCCATCTCTTTGGATAAATGTATTGGGACTACATTTTTATTTATAAAGAATACTTCTTGCATCTTAACTGTAAGCTAGACTGTTCAGTGTTTTTACCTCTTCCGAGGCACTTCTATATTTCTGAGAATGTTGAGAATATTTTGAACTTTAAAAACAAGTTCCCCCATTTTGGGATCTGTTACACTGGACACCTGCCACTAGCAGATGAGGGACAAGATGGATTGGAGTGAGACTCTTCTGTCCTGGCCTACTTATTAGGTATTTCTGGGGGCTTCATATCCCTTTTCACCATGAGACTCCATTTCACAACACAGCAGCATATGTTGGACTGTGGGATGTTGCTCTATCAGGAATCTGACAGACTGAACAACCTAAAGAAGCTCATCCACTATATTTTACATATATTTAATTAAGTGTAGACTTTTAACTTTTCATTTGTTTACACTTCATTTCTTTTGAATCCATTTGGAATCTAGTCTTTCTGATATGTAGCATAGCTATACATTGTTAATTAGAAGTCAGCAGCCTTTTTCAAGACAGTGGATATTATAATCCATGTCTCCAAAGCTTTAATTTAGTCAAAATGTTGATGAAAGCTCCTCGGAATTCTTTAGGAAAATCCTTTTATAATCCAAGGATTTTGTGTAAATCATTACCGTTTGTAGTAAAAATCTAAAAAAAAAACATTTAGACTATTTTCTGCTACCAGCAAATATCACAAATAATTACCGGTAGTCATCTAACACAGTGCTTTCTTAAATTAGAGACTCATTTGTCCACTTAATGCTATCCATCACCAAAATGCTCTTTTCACCCTTTTGTATTTTTTCTTACATGAGGCTTTGTTGATGGGTAAACTCTCTTCAAGTTATGCTAAGTAAGTAGAGCTCACGAAAGACAAGCTTCTGCAGTATGCCCCTGTGTTCAAATTCTAAACTAAAACATCAACAGCTTTACCACTCATAAAACAGAGAAGAAAATGGATTCAAGCAATCAAAAGAGATAAAGAACCATATTTTTTACTTGCTATGGCAGCACTTATGTTTGGAGCTGGCACTTTAAACCTGATGAGTACATAAAGTCGACACTTTAAGACTGATGTGTTGTTTTTGAGCTAGAACAACTGGTCATTGTACTGACATGAGATTCGGCGTTTGAAAGGGCAGAAACTTAGTATCTCGCATACAATAAACATGAAAAAACGTTTGTCAACAATGCAAAGATAAATAGTCACTAGGTACTGTAAATATAGATCAAATATGGTTATTTTATAAGAATACAGTTAATGTATCTTGTTTATTCTATATTACAATATAATAACATCTCTCAAAATTGAACAAGCTAACTTTACATATAATTTTAGTATACTGGTATAAGAAAGTTAACAATCTTACCTTGGTAGTTTTAAAGTCAAGTCAAAGTCAAAGTCAAAGTGAACTTTATTGTCATCTCAGCCATATACAAGTATACAGATAGACGAAATTGCGAAGCTCAGGGTCCACAGTGTAACAACATGACATGCAAATAATAAATTAAAAATATAATTAAAATTTAAATTTAAAATTAAAACACAAACAAGACAAGACCTTGTGCAAAGACAAGACAAAGAAGTAGCAGAAATATTGATGTGTAAGATATGTAATATAATAAATAAATAATAGATAGGCCTATAGATAATACAGAAATGATCAGTGTATGATAATAGTTGTTTAAGACATGTGTAAACAATGACAGGTCAGAATGTTTCACAGCAGAAAGATATCAAGAGTGTCAAAATACTTAAAGGTCAGTAGGAGATTTTCAGTTCTTTTCTACCTGCACATTCGTCTTTGCAGGTCAGTGGTTCGCATGTATAAAAGTTCTGTTTTTAGCGGTGGTTGAGGCCGTGTGGAAGGTCCCAGGGGGCAGCCTGGTGTTAAGGAGTCTAACAGCTTGGGGTAAAAACTCTCCTGCAGCCTGGCAGATCTGGCTCTGATGCTGCAGTATCTTCTCTTGGATGGCAGAAGTGTGAAAAGTCCATGTGAGGGGTGAAAGGGGTCCTGCACAATGCTGCAGGCCTTGCGGACACTGCGTTTGTAAAATATGTCCTGTAGTGAAGGGAGAGGCACCCCAATAATGTTCTCTGCTGTCTTCACTATCCTTTGCAGGCGCTTGCGGTCAGACATGTTGCAGTTCCCATACCAGGCTGTGATGCATCTGGTCAGAACACTCTCAATGGTGCCTCTGTAGAACATGGTGAGGATGGAAGGGGGAAGACTTGCTCGCTTCAGTCACCTCAGGAAGTGTAGTCTCTGCTGGAATTTCTTGATTAGTGATGAGGTGTTATGTGTCCACATAAGTTCCTCAGTTATGTGCACACCGAGGAACTTGGTACTCCTAACAGTCTCCACATCTAAACCATTGATGCTGAGTGGGATGTGGGCAGGATGTGATTTTCTGAAGTCCACAATTATCTCTTTTGTCTTGTCGACATTGAGAGATAGATTGTTGTCTTCACACCATGCAGACAGCTGTTCCACCTCATCTCTGTATGCTGTTTCATCATCCCTTCTTATCAGTCCCAGCACCGTTGTATCATCCGCAAACTAAAGGAATTCCTCCATGTAAATTTTATAGTCTTTGTCCAGTTTTGATGTTTTTGTTGTGCAGTGTTTTTCAAAAATACTTCTTACATTTCAAAAATCGATTATTGGAAGTGGAAGTAGAGAAGTGAAATAAACATAATTCATTGCTGGCTAACTAACATGAAGTAGAGTTGCTAGTGAATGCATCACTTTCAAATTTTGTGAAATGGGTTAATTGTCTACCAAAATGTTTAGCTATTGGACACTTGACATTGCAGACTGGACATTTACTACTTTCATGCTTGAAAATTGTGGGGCAACATGTTCTGGCATCCGGTCATCTTCAGTTATAAATTGACTTCTGTTGAGGCTCATGATCATGAGACTTACATATGAAGACAATGCAGACAATGATGTACTCTGGATAAATTGTTTTCAAGTTAAAGTTTTTGTTCTGACCAATTCTGTAATAAGAGAGTTCATTTATCTTTAATTGATCTCACTGCTTAATTATCTGTGCTTTTTAGTTCTTTTATTCTGTATTCAGAAAAGGGCAGCACAGTGAGATTTATATTTATAAAAAATGTTTGTATTTTTTGCTATATCTTTAAATTCTTAACTCTGTTTTGTCGTCTTCTTTTAATTCAAATTTAGTCTATGTAATCCACTTGCTTAATTGTAAATGAAAGTTGACAATTAATGACCAGGGTTCTTATGTATAAACCCTGCATCTGCACAAAAATGTTGCATACATTCGCTTCCACACTCACTTTGAGATGTATAAAAAATAAATTTGCAGTAAAGTAACGCACATTTTCACGGCAGCCTCACACCATACATATGCACTTTTCTGCTCAGTTTTTCAAACTATCGGCCCCCAGCGTCAAAGCAGTGCTACTGTTTCTGTGTGGTCTCCCTTTCTTTTTTAGATTCACATTCATGATGCGGGCTGTATCAAATACATCAAAATTAATTTCAAATTGTTTACAAATTTAAGGCACTTGATTGGAATCATTTTGTAACAATATAATGGTGCCAATAGCCAAGCTATCCCAAATACCATAGCTGCTTTAACATTGTTGATGTTAAGATGAGTTTATGACATTCTACTTTGATGACAAAATAAACTATGAGATTAACGTGGAAATTTCGAGATTAAACTCAACATTTCGACTTTAATCTCGACATAGACCATTTTTAACTGCACTCTGTCCCTATTTTTTATTCTTCTCTGTGACCCTGAAATGCTTCTGTATGACACTCAGACACTCGACTTTTCACATCGACTTTGACATCTGACCACTTCTTTTTTTTATTTCGAGCACTGTGCAACTTTCTGAACTTGAACTTTTGAGTACCACTCCATCAGTTTCCTTTTGTTGCTCATACCATTGCCTAAGCCACCAAATTGTACATTTTTCCTTGTCTCCAATTCACTGAGTAGGACCTCCACTTTGCAATCAGTGAAATTCTTTTTTTTATATCAATCAATCAATCAATCAATCAATCAATCAATTCAGTTTTATTTGTCATTCAGCAGAACATCCAAGATGTGCTGCAGAACAAAAATATGATGCACAAGACATTAATAAAAACACATAGTTAAAATTAGCCTACAATAAAATACTAAAATGCTTCATTTAAAAGACGAACGGCAGTAGGAAAAAAACTGTTTTTAAACCTGGTAGTTCTACATTTCAGGCTGCGGTACCTTCTGCTTGAGGGCATGAGGGAAAAGAGTTCAGAGGCAGGATAAGTAGGGTCTCTAGAAATCCGCACAGCTCTGACCAGACAGCGTTGTTTTGCCAAATCTTGTACATTTGGCAATGGGGCTCCAATGATCCTCTCCGCAGCCCTCACCACTTTCCTCAGTGCTTTCCAGTCCGAAGCGCTGCAGCTCTCCTGCCACAGAGAGCTGCTGCTGGTTAGCACGCTCTCTATGGTCCCTCTGTAAAAAGTGGTGAGGACTGATTTACTGAGATGGGCCCTCTTTAGCCTCCGCAGAAAGATCAAGCACTGGTGAGCTTTCTTGATGACGGAGGAGGTGTGCAGGGACCAGGTGAGGTTTTTCGTCACATTAACTCCCAGGAACTTAGTAGACTGCACAATTTCCACAGCAGTGTTCTTAATATAGACCGGGATGTGTATCAGCTGTTTCTTCCTGAAGTCGATCACCAGTTCTTTTGGTTTTTCAACATTCAGTATCAGATTGTTTTTATCACACCATTCCACAAATGACTTCACCTCCTCTCTGTAATCCCCGTCCCCGTCACCTCGAATGAGACCCACCACTGTTGTGTCGTCCGCATACTTAATAATTTGGTTTGTGCTGAACTTGGCACAACAATCGTGGGTCATGAGTGTGAAGAGGAGGGGACTTAGAACACGCCCCTGTGGAGAACCTGTGCTCAAGGAGATGGTATCTGATTTATTCTTTCCTACCCGTACGTACTGTGGCCTATCCATTAGAAAGTCCAATATCCAGTTTTGCAGAGGTATGCCCAGTCCCAATGGGCCCAGTTTGCTGATCAAATTCTGAGGGATGATGGTATTAAAAGCCGAACTAAAATCAACAAACAGCATGCGGACCATAGCGTCTCTATTCTCCAGATGTTCCAATGAAAAATGGAGTACAATAGATATGGCATCCTCTGTGGCACGGTTGGAGCGGTAGGCGAATTGGAGTGGGTCAAATGAGGAGGGTAGGACAGAAGTAATGTGGTCCTTGATCAGCCTCTCGAAACATTTCATCACTATTGATGTTAAGGCTACAGGGCGATAGTCATTCATGGTTGTGACTATGGGTTTTTTCGGAACTGGGCTGATTTCTGAGGTTTTAAAGCAAGATGGCACAACAGCCTGACACAGAGAGATGTTAAATATATCTGTAAGGACATGTGTCAGCTGCTCCGCACATCCTTTGAGTACACAACCTGGTATCTGGTCTGGTCCCGCAGCTTTCCTTGGATTAATTCTCCTCAAAGCCCGTAGAACATCATTCGGTTCCAGACACAGTGCCTTCTCATCAGGATGAGGGGTGGCCTTCACTGGTGATGTATCATTCAATGCTTCAAACCGTCCAAAGTACTTATTTAGGTCATTCAGGAAGTTGAAGCTATCATCACAGGGGTAAGAAACTGTTTTGTAATCTGTCACAGATTTAATCCCCTGCCACAATCTTCTGCTGTTCCTGTGATCTTGAAAATGACTCTCTATTTTCTTTCCATGAGCCCTTTTAGCTCTTCTAATAGCTTTATTTAGGTTGGCTCTTGCTGTTCTAAGGGCAGCTATATCTCCAGATTTAAAAGCACAGTTTCTCACTTTCAGCAAAACTCGCACCTCAGCAGTCACCCACGGTTTATCGTTTGCCCTGACAATGATGTTTTTGGTGACGCAGACATCCTCCATGCACTTATTTAAGTAGCCAAACACAGCCTCTGCATATTCATTTATGTCTATCCTTTGATCTGTGGTAGCTGCCTCACTGAACACAGACCAGTCAGTGCACCCAAAACAATCCTGTAGTGCATTCATGGCTTCTCCTGGCCAAACTCTTACCTGTTTGAGTGATGGTTTTGATCTGATGAGCACAGGTCTATATGCTGGGATTAGCATAATAGAGATGTGGTCTGATGAGCCAAGATGGGGACGTGAGGATGCTTTGAATGCTCCTTTAATGTTGGTGTAGACATGATCCAATATATTGGTTCCTCGAGTTGCAAAATCCACATGTTGGTAAAAATGGGGTAAACCTCTCTTCATGTTTGCCTGGTTAAAATCCCCAGCAACGATGACTACTCCCTCTGGATGTGTGGTTTGCAAATCGTTGATACAGTGGCAGAGTGTGTCAATGGCTGCCTTGGTGTCAGCGTCAGGGGGAATATAAACAGCTACTATATGTACAACGGAAAATTCCCGTGGCAAATAAAAAGGCCGGCATTTAACTATCAAAAACTCAGTGTCCGGAGAGCAACATGTGTGGATTATTTTTGAGTCAACACACCATCTGTTGTTTATGTAGATAATGATACCTCCGCCCCGTGTTTTGCCACTGAGACTGCCGCTCCTGTCTGCCGATGAATCGTTAGCCCCTCCAGGCTAATAGCAGTGTCGGTTGTGGAGTCGGTGAGCCAGGACTCCGTAAAGACAAAAGCACAGCAATCCTTAATCTCCCGCTTCGATGTTAAATCCAACCGAATGTAGTCCAATTTATTCTCCAGTGAGTGGATATTTGCCACCAAGATCAATGGTAGTGGTGTTCTGCATGGATTAGCTTTAGCCTTAACGCTGAGCCCACCGCGGACACCTCGCTTTTGTTTACGCATACATCGCCGCCGTCTTGTTCTCGAGGCGCGGATAGCACTGGTAGATAATATGGGTGCTAGACTGGCCTCACCGCTCGTCCGCAGCAGTCCAAATTCTTTCAGTAAAACCATGGTATTTGGATTTACTAGTCTTTTATCCTGTTCCGTACCCAATGACAGAAGGTTTAGACGAGTATATGTCTGAATTTCTATGTTGAGTGACATTAAATCACTATAAAGAACGTGTTTTTATCACGAGCCCGTGCAGCCGCAGCCTGCGTGGCGCCGCCTGAGAATACATGCATTTACCATTATATTTTAATAAAACACTGAGCAGAAGGGGCTATTTATATTGATTTGCATATTTAAATATGTGAAATTCTGGGAGGAGTTGGGATGGGGCTGAAGGAACGTGTATGTCTGTTAAAATTCACATTGATTGGGATTTAAAAACGGGAAGTGCTTTGAATGTGCTTACAAACAGTTTTATGCATCTGAATTTTTTTGTGCATACACACATTTCTGTTTTTGTCCATACACCATGTGTTAGTGTGAATTCTATGCACAGCGTCATACATGAGGATCCAGGAGAGCAGGTACCAGGGAAAATTAAACCAAAGTCCTAAGGACAACTTTCAGTGTTAGCTAGTTATGTGTTAATAAATAATGACTTAAAAAAACAGAACATTAAAAATAAAATAATCCTAAATTTTTATTATTACCCATCTGACACACAAATTCTTGTTCATTCATCCATCCATCCATCCATCCATTTTCCAACCCGCTGAATCCGAACACAGAGTCACAGGGGTCTGCTGGAGCCAATCCCAGCCAACACAGGGCACAAGGCAGGAAACAATCCCGGGCAGGGTGCCAACCCACCGCAGGACACACACAAACACACCCACACACCAAGCACACACTAGGGCCAATTTAGAATCGCCAATCCACCTAACCTGCATGTCTTTGGACTGTGGGAGGAAACCGGAGCGCCCGGAGGAAACCCACGCAGACACGGGAAGAACATGCAAACTCCACGCAGAGAGGACCCGGGAATCGAACCCAGGTCCCCAGATCTCCCAACTGCGAGGCAGCAGCGCTACCCACTGCGCCACCGTGCCGCCCTTGTTCATTCAGTAAACATTTATAATATACCAGTTTGTATTTTCTTAATTGATATAAAACATGGAGACTAGGAATAACAGTTAGCTTAACTATAGTAAGGGTCCAAATAAAAGAAGAAAACTGTTTGCGATGAAAAACATGCAGCCACAGGGGACTTCCTGGTCTTAACTTCAAAACCAATGTTATAGATAATATGCATAAATTCCACGTGCTTCTTAGGAACAGTCTGATCGTGTTTACGATGCATTATCCACATTACTAACCGAGAATGCTAAACCGGATGGACGCAGGGACATCCGGCCATGGGCCGTAGCCGCAAAAAGACGTACTGCACAGGCGCCCCAAGAAATGAGGCACCGCGAGAGGCGGCCGCAACCACAGAAAAAAGGAGTGAGCACAGAAAAAAGGAGTCAAACGCAGGCGACGCACACAGCGCCGCACGAAAGCCATTGCACACGAAACTAGCACACAAAAAAAAAGAAGCCGCTCGCGCCCCACAAATCCCACACCCACCTCCAAGTGCCCCCCCCCCCCCCCACAAGCAGCGGATGGGACACACACAAAGAGGACGATTCAACAAGCCCCTGGCACACAAAAAAAAAGAACCCGCAACCCCCACCCACAAAGCCCCCACAAGGAACGGACGGGACACACACAAAGAGGAGGATTCAACAAGCCCCTGGCACACAAAAAGAAAGAAGACGCTCGCGCCCCACCAATCCCACCACCCCCTCCAAGCAACATCCCCCCCAGACGCCGGCAAAGCACACAGCGCCGCACGAATCCCATTGCACACGAAACGGGACGCACACAAACAGGAGGATTCAACAAGCTCCTACCACACCAAAAAAAAGAAGCCGTGACCGCCACACCAAGCCCATTAGAGACGAAACGGGACAGACTACGGACATGGCACACGAAACGTTCACAACAACGACGATTCAGACCCACAAACACACTAACATCAATAAGAAGTGACACCCAAAGCCCCATTTCTAAAGGAACCGTCCGCAGACACCTGCTAAACGATTGCGCCACTTACCTGACAACGCGTTCAATTATGAGTCCACTATTGAGGAAAATTCATTGGGATTAATGAATGTCATTTGCAATCATTGTCATTCACTTAACTTCCCTGAAGAAACAACTGGCAATACAAGTAATGAATTTACACGTTGTTGTCAAAAGGGTCAGATTAGACTGCCTCCTTTACATTCATATCCTGAATATCTACAGAAGCTTCTAACTAACGATGTACCTGAAAGTAAAACCTTTATGAACTGCATTAGATCCTACATTAGTTCATTTGCTTTTGCATCTACCGCAGTAAATATCAGGCCACCAAAAGGCAATGGCCCATACTGCTTTCGCATATGTGGACAAATATTGCATCGCATTGGAACGGTGCACCCTGAAACAAATCAACAACGCAAATATGCACAAATCTACACACAAAGCCCCATTTCTAAATGAACCGTCCGTATTAAACATACGTCATCTCAACACGTTCACACTATGCAGCATAGGTGGATCTCATTACAATAAGGCACTATTAACCATTCAACCGCAGAAAAGGCTCCATATTAACAGTGAGTGCGATCCTCCTTATTACTTATCCATATTTATCACGCTCAAGAACAAACAAGTCATAAATTCACGATCACGGGTACAAAACGATACGGCTCGGATAACGGGACCAAACACAATTCACACTATGCAGCATAGATGGATCTCATTACAATGAGGCACTATTAACCGTTCAACCGCAGAAAAGGCTCCATATTATCAGTGAGTGCCCGTCCGTATTAAACATACGTCATCTCAACACCTTCACACTATGCAGCATAGGTGGATCTCCTTACACTAAAGCACTATTAACCGTTCAACTGCAGAAAAGGCTCCATATTAACAGTGAGTGCGATCCTCCTTATTACTTATCCATATTTCTCACGCTGAAGAACAAACAAGTCATAAATACACGATCACATTTACAAAACGATACGGCTCGGATAACGGTAACAAACACACGAACCCGCATGAAAAAACAAAATGCACGGCGGCGCTTACAACGCGCTTCTGAACCTCCGGAAGAAAAAATGTCTCAGCTCCAAAAACGCAAAGCTCAACTAACACATTATCAGAAACGAGCGCATATGGACAGACACACTGAACTTAGATGCATACAGCGCACGTCTCAAAGTGCTGCATCGAAACAGGCACGGATTCAAAACGAAACACCTCCCGCCTCAGACATACACAAACGGCAGCGAAGGGACAAAATAAATAAAGGTGGCTGACAATGCGTTCAATAATGAGTCCACTATTCAGGAAAATTCATTGGGATTAATGAATGTCATTTGCAATCATTGTCATTCACTTAACTTCCCTGAAGAAACAACTGGCAATACAAGTAATGAATTTACACGTTGTTATCAAAATGGTCAAATTAGACTGCCTCCTTTACATTCATATCCTGAAGATCTACAGAAGCTTCTAACTAACGATGTACCTGAAAGTGAAATCTTTATGAACTGAATTAGATCCTACAAATCGGTATCCACTATGAACATGAACAGTGGCACTGCACATGACATCCGTCTTGCAAAACTGTTAATTATTGATGAATGTACAATGGCATCCACTCACTTACTCAACACCATTCATAAACTTCTACAAACGTTTATGAATAATAATCTTCCCTTTGGAGGAAAGGTACTTTTATTACGAGGAGATTTTAGACAGTGCTTAGCTATTGTTCCACATTCCATGAGCTCAGCTATTGTTCAGTGCACCTTAAAATACGCAGACAATTGGCATTGCTTTCAAAGATACAGTTAGTACAAAAACATGCGATGTCCACATCCAGATCATAACAATTGGTTATTACAACTGGGAGATGGTACACTCACCAATACAGATAGACTTCTCCCAGATATTATTACAATTCCTCAAGCCTTTATTTGCGCCGACTTAGTTACAGACAGATTTGGAACAGCAATCTCATTAGACCAAATGCCCCTTTTAACACAACGCACTATATTATGTCCAAAAAATATTAATGTGTAAAACATAAATACCCAAGTCATTGCATTACTTCCTGGAGAGACACAACTCTTTCTAAGCTCTGACAAACTTGACTCTGATCACGACAATAACCATCTTCATTGACCTTACAAGTTCTGACCTGGAATTACCTTTTACACTTAAACGGCGTGTGCAAAGAAATTTTCCAATACACCTTTACACTGTGCCACACACTTTATTGTTTGCTTTCTATTTGCATCATCTACACTTTCACACTATTCTATATCTCATTCATACATCACGCTCTTTCTCATTCCCAACACCAGGGGTTGGCGAGCGAAGCGAGCAGGGGGTGGAGCCCCCTAGTTGAAATATCTATCATCCACCACACAACCAGAGTGACATGTCTGCCTGGTATCATTTTTCAATTGAAAAATGTCCAACCATTGCTAACTGTTTACAAGATATCAACAACCTTCATTGACTTCTTTCCTATAGAGAAAGTGTGTGATATTATGGGGTACCAGCCACAATGCAGTGGTCAACATCCAAATCCATGCAGGAACTATTGCCACAGTAAAGCATTTAGCAACTGTTATTATGATGTTGTCATATGCCATTTATATGTAATGATGTGCTATGTAACTATTGTATTTTTAACTAAGGAGCGTGTACCAGATACTAATAATGTCCAAGTGTAGTCCCATTCCAGACCATATCTCTTGTTATTGATACTGCAAAGAAGATACTGTAATTGTTGGCTCAGATGCTGTATTTCTGTTGTAGCTCAGGTGTATGTACTATGCAAGGGGTAGCTACAGTATAGCACTGGGATGTTTTACAGGTTCATTACTTAACTACTAATGTTTCTTTTTGTGCATTTAGATAGATAGATAGATAGATAGATAGATAGATAGATAGATAGATAGATAGATAGATAGATAGATAGATAGATAGATAGATAGATAGATAGATAGATAGATAGATAGATAGATAGATAGATAGATACTTTATTAATCCCAAGGGGAAATTCACATAATTTTCACAATGCAATTCGACTATAATGCATGTGGATTAATTGCTGATGAATTGCTTAAGCAGAGGGATCCTGCTTTGCCTGCATCAGCATGTCTGAAAACAGCATCAGTGTGCATATCAAAGAGCATGCCAGAAACCTTAAAAGGAAGGATGGAAAAGAAAAATTACACAAAAATTAAAATGAAACAAAAACATGAAAACATATTGTATCTGACAAAAGTAATTAAACTATAAAATAGCTGGCAGACAGAATGAATTCAGATTATTTTGATGACCTTAAGTGGCCTGATAATTGCCACTTGGTGGTGAACAGAGCGATACAGTTTCTGAGTGTACTCATTTGGGTAATCCACTTTTAAAGACGTGTCAAGGAAGGAGACTATGGAACAGGCAGTAGGTGTTTGAGAAGGATCCCAAAGGAGAGAAATGATGGTGAAGAGGATGATTCCTGACTGTAAGTAGCTGAGCAGATGCTACAGAGTGTCTGTGTATAATGGAGTGTTGGGTTGATGAGGGTACTTGAGCATATTTTAACATTTGGGACCCAGACTGCCTGATTGAAAGGCTAGATGCTTGGGTTATTGTTTCAGTTTGTAATAAATTGGGAAAAATTAGACTCTGTCTGCACCTCTTAGCCATATATACCCCACGATGAGCATTTCATATAAAATATAGAATTGCTAACACAAAAACAGCACCTAGGGGGCATGTCCTCTAACTTTTCAAATAAAAGGCTACCAGAATGTTGTTTCATTTATTTACAATTAAAGCTTCCTGCCCTTTTGAGACTGGCCTCTTAAACCTTATTGACACTGACAAGATATAAGTAGTCATGCAACTCAAGCCATTAAACAAGTTTACAAGACCAGAACTCCAGGTAAGCGTTTCTCTTCCCTTTCTTATTATAGGTATGTTCAGCAGTGCACCCGTTATATCCCAACAATGGAAATGAGATGGAGCCATGTTTAGTTCCCCAATTAATTTTCCCATTCACACTGCCCACTGGGCATGAGCTTTATTAGGACTCTCATGCTCCTAAATAAGGTACAACCCATTTGTGCACAATTTATTGATTTATCTGTATAATAATTTTGTGGATCTTAGATTTTATTTTCTATTTTGCCTTTGATGCCATATCATTTAGTGAGTATAAATGGTAAGATGTAATTTATCATGTAATGGAGTGGTGCCCATTCAAGGTCGACTCCTTCCTTGCACCCAATGTTTCCAGCTTCCTGAGACCCTGAACTAGATTAAACAGGTTCAACAATGAACTAATAGATGAATGTGTAATTTGATCACCTAGAGTACACATTGTTTTTTTATTTTAAAACCAGATTAGATTAGGTCGCCATTCTAAATGTGTCATTGAGTCTAAATAGAAAACTGACATTTCAGTAAAGATGATATTGCATTGTTGCTATAGCAATATTTGATACACGTGTGCTGATTTTTAAATTATGAAGTGGTCTAAATAGCTTGTTTTGGAAAACATAACTGTAAAGGAAAATTTATTCATTTCATGACCTTTTTGTTAGATTCTGGATATTTCTCATTATTTCAATTATGTAAAACATTTGTGCCTCCCTTAGAAATTAATCCCAGTCTGTCTCTTAAATATTAATCAAAGTCTAAGGTGCATTAAAAGCTGTATTTTTTTTCTAAAATTTTGCACAAGAGATTGTAATTGCATAAATATTGTGATTGAAATACTGTATTCATTATGTTGTACAGAAAGCCTGTTTGAAAATTTTTGGAAAGTACTACACCTAACATCCTGCCATCAAAATGTTATCTAGATTAGGAAGACAAACAGCATAGATAACAGCAAACTTTCAAAATAAAAAGTTTAGAACTTTAGAAACAGGAGTGTAGAAGCTTCTAGGAAGTAAAAGCTCTGTGCTTTAAAGTTTACTGATTTGCCAATAAACCATACTCACAATTATTAATGTAGATTAAAACAGTTTTAATTATTGACTTGTAGCTGATATTTTCCTTAGATAGGCACTTGTTCTTTGCATCCCTTGGAAAAAAACTTTAGATAGTGGATGAAAGGAAAATAGGTGCTTACTTATGTTTTATAAAACACTCATTGAATTATTATTAAAAATATAATTATATTTAGACTGCCAATATTAAAGTTAAAGAAACACTCATATTTCAGCCAAATAATGCAGTTATTTAGTGGTATATATTTGGTGTCTGCGGTGGGTTGGCACCCTGCCCAGGATTGGTTCCTGCCTTGTGACCTGTGTTGGCTGGGATTGGTTCAAGCAGAACCCCGTGACCCTGTGTTCGGATTCAGCGGGTTGGAAAATGGATGGATGGATGGATATTTGGTATATGAGAATAAACACAAAAATGAAAAAACACTTCAACAAAGTGAAAACCTACATCATGGTAGGCAAACCGTTTCTCTAATGTAGTTAACTAAACCATTACGTCTCTTAAAAAAGATATTTAATTACAAACAATTTAATTAACAAAACAATCTACAAGACACAATTTGTTCTCCTATTCATAAAGATATTTGATTCCAGTGACTTAGAAGTCTGTTCTTGACTTTGTGTTATAGGAGATTTGTTCTTAAAGGATTTATTCGGTACTTTTCAAGCTTATGTTGTTTTTCAACAATTGTGGTATTGATCATTTGTTAAGGAATTTCTGTTCTTTAATTACCATATATACTCGCGGATAAGTTCTCCCGCGGATAAGTCAGGACTTGATTTTATTTTATAATTTCTGGTATTTTATAATGTCAGTAGTATAAATTGAATGCGGAAAACTCACGCTATTGGTCCAAGAGATTATGATATGCTAACACCCACCTGAGAGTAACAACGGAACACACTGCCTGTTTTTTCTTTGTGGGTGCGGCAATGCGCTGTATCTCTCTATTGTGCCTACGAGACCACACGGTAATACCCAAACTGTTCTGAAACAACATTTGCACTGATTTGTGTTTTTTGTATCTCACACCCTCATACATCTCTATTGTAAGAGCATCCCTTATGTATGATGGAGCATTTGATCGGAAGAAAATATGAAGCTGGTTTTAAATTAAATGTCATTGAAGAAGAAAAATAAATTGGTAACTGTGCTGCTGCAACAAAATTTGATGCGTCTGAGAAACTGATGCGAGATTGGAGGAGGTAAGAAGATGTAAAAAAAAATGTAAGTGTCGCATTTTTGAACGGGCGTATAAGTTGGGGGTCTGATTTTATGATCGATTTTTCAGGTTTCAAGACCCGTCTTATACGTGAGTGTATACGATAAGCATAATTTAATACATTTTAAAAAATTACCATGTCTGTCCTTGTGTAGTTTAAAATGGAGTCTTTTTGTGGAATTGAGGCATATATAAAAAAAAGCTGTAAAAATTAGTAAATGTTCATTTTCTGGCCAAAAATTTTCTTGAGTATTAATATATGCATTAAAATTACACAGAAAACTGCATAATCATGTAATTTTCAGAAAAAAAGATACACATTTTCGTGAGATTCTGACATAGGGGCACCACGGACAAAGAGAAACTCAATCAATACCCCAGCAGTTATCCAGCGGTCTGCTAAGCCCTATATTGGGTGGCCTCAAGTAGCATCGCCATTAGCTGAACATCGTGAGCATATGGAGGACACACCCCTTATGACTCCAAATAAAGTGGAAAAGGAAAGGAACAGAATAAGTAAACCATAGAAAATAATAATTTAAAAAAGTACCTAATAAAAAGCACATGATAAAATAAAAAAATTACAACCTACAATTATACTAACAAAAAGAACAGAATGATTTAAAGGGTTAAGAAAATAAGCATAAATCAATAAACAAAAGGAAAAACAGGGACTTTACCATTGCAAAGTCGTGACAAAGATGATGCAATGTGATACTGTTACATGACCAACAAAGGGACAGAAAACATAAACGACATGGCTACAGCCATGTAAAAATTGTCATTAAATGGTGTAGAAAATTCAAAAGATAAAAAACAAAATGGCATCACCAGAATGCAGATGGCTCCTTAAATATCTTATTAATTGTGGGTGAGTGTTTTTTAACCATGAATACCCTAATATTATTCTATCTCCTGAGTTTTCAAATAGCAGGATAGATATCTCTTCATGATGAAGGCATTCAGATTGAAAATGTATAGTTGATGTTTTGAACTGAACCAAGCCTGTATTGATAGGTCATCCCATCTACAGAAGAGATGTGTAGTCTAACTTTAAATGAATTTTGGGAATGGCTAACTGGTAAAGAAGCCTAGCACTTATAAAGGCCATAATGTAAGTGGCAGAGGTCATCAGCTGCTATCCTATCTTTGAAATCCTGTAAATTAATAAAACAAAACACTTACTTACTCTCATGTAGTCTGTAGTAGTGGCTGAGAAACATATTTAAGCTCATGTTTTTATGTAGAAATTAAATATTGAATATTCAAACTTAAAGGGTTGATAGGTGACCAAAACTGGAGTTTGGCAAACAATATGAAAAACCTCCAAGAAAAATCCACATGTCCAATACCCATTTGTATCGTCGAAATGTGTGCATTTTTTGCTAATGTGTTAGCAGTAATTTTCTGAAAGTTCTTCATTGACTGTCAAAATGAAAGAAATCATTCCCACAATGCTGTGCATTTGAATTAAAGACCAGTCTCTCCCCCTCATTTACTAATGAATAATCCTGTCTTTAATTCAAGCATTGCATATTTTCTTTGTTTTACTTAAAAATCAAGTTTTGTGTTGCAAATATACCCCAAAAGCCTAGTGAAAGTCCTTCAGACTCTAAGCCCAAATGAGCAAAGACAGTGATGCAGCTTAGTGAGAAAATAAAGAGTATTAGATAAACTTTGAGCCAGAATGTCACCAGCTGCTGTCGGCTGCGACCCGCTAGCTAGAGACATCAAGGCTGCTGATTCCATCAGCAATCGTCGACTCACCTCTGCCATGCTCCTATATTCCAAGAACTGTAAAGATGTCCCTGACAGATTATTTCAAGCCAGTACATCCTTCACAATCTCCAATACCAGCTGTAAAGGACAGAATGTTTGGTGGTGATGTAGAGACCTCACCAATCTCAGCGTCTCCCAACAGCAGAGACTAAAGTTGTTTTTTTTTTGTTGTTGTTGAGATGTTAGCACAAGAGATCGTAGAATTCTGGGGAATGACTTGCATGTTATCAGTTTTATTTTGTATACTGCATTTATTTTATGATCTACAGTATTTCACTGTTACTGTGTTATAAAAAGTGCATATCATCAAAATATTGTTTTGTTATAAAGAATTTTAAGCAGAGAAGTGTATTTTGAGCAATCTCTAACTAAAGATAACAGTTTTGAGTGGTCGTGGGAACCTAACCCTCTATTTGCTATATGTTCAGTATATTAATATTGGCATCTTTGACTTTGGCACCATTTTCTAGTAATGTTACCCCCACTAATGCTGACAATTGGTTACAGTTATTATTGTGCAGTATACTGGGCTTGTACTTGATAGTGTGCTAAGTAAGGATAAAGTGAATTGAATTACTTAGTTAGGCTTGTTCTCTCAATAACAAATAAGCACCATGCTAAATAATACATTCAAAAACAATGTAACATGTAACAGTTTTTAACAGTGTGAATAATTTAGTTAAAATTATTGATTATGGCACTATCATTGGTGATGGGTATTAATCAGTTAATCCACTTTTAGCTGTTCATGATATTTTTTTTTACTTTTTTTCTAAGGTTTTATTGAGCTTGTACATTACATTATAATAAATAAAACACAGTTCAGTGAAGAATACAAACACTACGACATTCTACACATTGAGATTTAAGGTAATAAATGTATGTGTGATATATAATGTATTATTGTTCTTGAATGTACTGGAATTAGCTAGTATGTATGATGTATAATGCATAATGTAGCACTATTTTTGAACTTACTGGTATTAGCCAGCATTTATGATGTATAATGCATCGCTGTTTTTGAACATACTAGTATTAGCCTTGATGTGGTACAACTTCTTGCCAGACCATATGGTGAGAACAGTCTGTGTCAGAAATATTTGGAGTCCTATAATATGGCTTAGACTTATTACAGCAATATTTGCATTAGATCTCAACAGCTGATGGTAAATCAAAACTTGTGTATTTCTGAGCAGATGTAACAGTTCTCATTGTGGGTGGCTTTCTTACCATATCACAATGTACAAATTAAAGGAAATTTAATTTAATTTGATATTCCACATTTCTATAACATCTCGGAAGATGTAGCACTCCTACACCCTTTTCAATATAAACTCAGCATTGTACTGTAGATCTCACAAAGATTTCCACTGTTACTGCAACATGGCGGATTAGAATGTAACTTTCTACATGCCTCGTGTAGTCAAATTCTGACTCTGCTTCATCAATTACCATGCCTGTCCAAGCAGCAACTGGCATACAGGGCAGATACTATACAGTATGCAGTCTAGAAAGCTGCCATGAAAAGCATCAGCATGTGCACTATGTTATAGCCTGAAAAACCTGTAAAAAGAAAGAAAATAACTCTAACTACTTAATTTTTTAGATGACAATAGAATATAAGAAAGTTCCAAAGCTATGGAAAAAGGTCCATCAAATACCCCAAACATTAAATAACTTCAGACCAGTGGCTCTGATATCACTCATTATGAAATTTTTTTGAAAAACTTATAGAGAAGAAGCTGACAGATAAAACTTAGGATTTATAAGATTCATTCAGTTTGCCTACCAGTCTAATAGAAGTTCAGAGGACACTGTCATTTTGCTTCATTTGTTGTCTAACCACCTGGAGGATGTCAAGATTCACATGTGGTTTCTCTTTGTAGACTTCTCATCAGCTTTTAATTCCAGCCAGCCCCATCTTCTTTCAGAAAGACATATTAAAGATTTTAATGCAACCACTTTAGCAGGGTGTCTGATTGCCTTTTTAACATGAAAGTAAATGGTTGTCTCTCTGACATGCTTTCCTCATCCACTGGGTCCTCGTAGGGATGTGTTCTTTCACCCCTACACTAATTCTCTACACTAATACACTCTACACTAAGGTTGCTGTTGTTGCAGTAAATTTGAAAACAGGTTCATCTTAAGATTTGCTGATGACTCTGTGATTGTAGGCCTACATAATGAGAATGAAAACTGCTAGGGCTTCTGGAAGAAAGATGATAGGGTGCTGGATTTAAAAGGAAGACGTAAGAAGCTGGAAAAGAATCACGGTCATATTTTATTTGTGTGTTATTTCATCACTTACACTTTTGTAGCAAACAATTCATTCTGATTACAATTGCCCATACACTGAATGATTACAGCTTTTCCTGGATTTGTGCTCTGTGTCCTGTGCCTCCATGTTTGTGTGTTCATCCATGGAGTGCGCTTCAATCATTTGCAAATCATCAACGAATAATCATACTATGGTAGGACAAAATTTGTATTCTTTCCCGGAGCCTGGTCACTACGGACATTTCATGCCTCACTGCCATCTACATTCTAGTACTGCACTGTGTTTGGACTGTATTCGTTTAATTTTGTAACGCATATTGTCTTGTGGCCTTTTTTGTATCTGTGTTTAGTGAATTGGTTATCTCCATTGGGGTTTATTTGGGTGGGTTTCTGTGTGCTCGTTATTTGTTTAATTGATTTTTCTTCATTTGATGTTTATTCATTTGAGTATGTACGGGCCGGTCAAGGATGGATACATTACCTTGCCCCCTAAATAAAACAAACAAATTGCCATTTTCAAACAGTGAGAATCTGAGTGCCTCGTAGCCGGTACCATCATGTAGTGTTAGTAGAATGAGCTAGAGCTCCATGACAAAGAAGTTAGTGGTTGATGTTCACCAGCCACAGGCACCATGAGATCAGTCAACCTAACAGGACAAGGACCTTGTATAGGCAAACTAACATCTAATGTTCAACTAAACCATATGGACCATTGCACTGTTACTTTACGTGTATGCTACTTTATGTTTATGTTGTTGTATGGTACTGTAGGGACTAAGTCCAGCTCAGGTGATGGTCTGATAAAACTGACTCTTGATTAGCTGGAGACTATGTCAGAAAAAAGGGTGGCAACTGTTTCCTTTAAAGAAGCAATGATGTGGCTGGGGCTGATAAGTTTAAAGGAAATTAGGCATCCTGCATCGACCTATGTATTCTATAATTGGGCAAACCTTTGCCTGGACAGGCAACTTGAACGAAGCAATACTCAGTTAGGACTCTTCTTACTTCTCTGAGCTGACACAGAATAATTTTGAAAGCTCCTTGCCAACAGACTCTCCTCTACTGATAATGATCTTTATTACTGGAAGTAAAAGTAAAATCTGTTCAGTATGTTTCATTTCATATCTGTTTATTATGTGCGGTGGGTGCTGTTATGGGCCTAACTAACATTCCTCTTCTACAGGAGAGGCAAGATTTGGGTGTAACTTGCCAACAGCTACTAGCCTTACACCAAAACTGCTGGGATTGGCTTTTTATCCCCATTATCTTCCATGCAACCCTACATTACAATAAGCAGGAACGGGAATGCGTGACTGGCAGGCTGTCTGGGGCTTGTGCCTGATTTGCCCCTAGTAATTTGGGAAATGTCTTGTTACCCATTTAATGCAATTTAATAAAACAAACCTCTGTGGTTGTCATCTTCGTTAGCGCAGACCATTTCATGAAGGTTATAAAGGAATCATTTTGTGTGTGGCAAGTCTTGCCAGTTAAAGCAAAAAATCTCTGTAAGAAAAAGACTTATTTTTTTAAATACACTATTTATGTATTTATTGTGAGCAACTTTTTATTAAATAAAGACAAAATTATAGGATAAACAATAAACAACATTAAGATAGACAAGAACCCTATCCAACCTGACCCTGTCCCAGAAAATCCAGTTGCCAGAGAAGTGGAGAGGAGAGTTAAAGAATTACAAATAAGCCACAACAGCAAAGCAAAAAAAATTAAACAATTCGTACCTACTTGTAAAAAATGTCAAGGTGTTGCAGTAAACCAGGATTTTAAATAATTGAGCAGAATGAATCTAAGTTTCAATTGCATAACTATAGGCTGGGCTGTTGTGTTAAATAATGTTACCTGAGGTAAAGTGCATTATTATGGCCAATCTATCTCCCTATATCCTTACTATACATGTGACGAGACTCTTAATTCACATAATATACGTACTGATATACAAGCTTCACAATTCTATGCATTCAACATGGGACCAAAAATAAATAATGTATTATTTTTGGAAAACGTGAAGCAATGAAAAACATTTGTTTTAAAACCATAAAACTCAAAATAGCCATTAAAATCCATACAAATATATAGTATGAAACAGAATGCAAAACAAAAACTTGTTTGTATTGCTTCTTTAAATTATCTTGGCTGTTTTAAACTCTATCTTGTAATCTAAAAGGCAGCTGGTTTTTTAACTAATCACACACACAAATGCAAACTTAAGAGAATTTTAACACATAAAATGCCTGACACCAAATGCAGAAATGTAGGTGCTCCGACTAATCATAAACATTTGTGGAAAGAGGGGCAAAAGCTGTAGAATAGAACATATACTGGGTAATAATTCACCACCAACAACATCAATAATAATAATAATAATAATAATAATCTTCAAACTATCGTGGCCTATGAGACACAGATGTGGAAAAAAAAAATGAAGTGATCAATACAGGATTGCAACTGTAGACTTTGAATGCATTACTAAAGACAATTTTAATTCAAAGGATATAATATCTTAAATGGTCTTACATTAAAACTTGCATTAAAACCCTGCAAATACTGTCCTTTGTTGTTTCCCACTATCAACGACTTAATCTATATATACTGTATATAAAAGCCAAATACCACTGACTCATTTATCACGAAATCTCCTGAACCATGAGGACTTGGGACTTGAAATTTGGAATATTGGTTACCCTTGGCTCATGGGTGCTCGCTATGAAACGGTTTTAAAAATTTCGTGGTCCAAGCGTGAAATTTCTTATAGTTTTTTAGACCCATTTGTATGTCTGTCCGCTTTTCACAAGAGAACTACTTAACAGATTTAGATCTGGTTTTTTTCTATAATTTGCTTGAACATTCTGTTGATTTTGCGACTTTCTCATCGTGGTAAGTATTTGAGTTCACTTGCGGTACCGATCTATTAGCATAAACCTGAGAGAGACTCATCAGGCTGTGGGGAGAAGGGTGGGACCCTCCTCACTCATGCATCTGCCTTGGGGTGCAACCTTAACTCTGCTTAGTTAGTGAACAAGAAAACTACTTAATGGATTTAGATCTTTTTTTTCTATAATATGCTTGAACATTCCAGTTGGTTTTGCAACTTCTCTCATTGCACTAAGAATCACAGTTCGTTTGCAGGAGCAATATATTCGCGCTAATCCGAGACAAAGGCTGTGGGCCGAGGGGAGGGGGAAGAGTGACGTCAGGAGTAGAGAGCTGGGTGGGGCCCTCCTCACTGTCCCGTTTCAATACTACGAGGGCAAAGCCACGGGAGATGGCTAGTGATTATATATTTCACATTTGTTCCTTGCACACTAAAGAAGTTCTCCATTGTCTCTCACTGGAAAAACTGATGCTATGCATTGATTGGATGATGATATTGTAGTATTTGCCTATATTAGTGAAAATGCAGTAAACAGGAATCATGGGTAATAATTAGAGATAATCATTATACAGTACTTTTATTTCATTTAAAGTTGTAATTATATTAACTTAATCAGTTTTTTGATTTAATGTGAAACTGATTTAAAAAATGAAACCCTGCCAATACAGCCCAATTGCTGTATGTTTTCTGCATTGTTTAAAAGCCTTCTAGGCATCAATGGAAAGGAGAGTAGCAGGGTTAGAAGGGGAAGGAACCAAATCAATGTAGTTTACACATTACTTCAGAGGCTAACCGTAAGTTTATTATGCCAGACTGATCAGGATGGATTCATATTCTAATGACTTTCCGTAAGCTACAGGACAGAACTATTTAATAATCCTATATTTGAGTTAATGAGATAAAGAGGACTGTATCTCTGTGTAGATCCTTACGTTGCTTTAAAAGCAGACTAATAACTGCCATGTTAATTTTATTGTTTAGATGGCTGGAAGAGGTGGCTTCACTAATTATCTCAAAGAGGGGAAGGAATATTTTTTTCCAGAATTCAGAAATTACCCCATCCATGTCTGGGACCTTGCCTCCTCTCATAGAGTTTCACACTTTTTAAGTTCAGCCAATGAAATGAGAACATCTAGAAGAGAAGCCTCTGCAAAGTAAGGTTGTTGAGGAGTGATTAGATACCTTAGGGAAGGGTACTAGAGTTGTCAATAAATAGCTTAGTGTAGTAATCTAAAAATTCACTATTGCTAATCTGTGGATTCATTTGAAATCAAGCTTTTGTGTGGATAGAGGTATTGAGGCAAAGTAAGCATTTTTCTTGTTGCTTGCTTTGGCCCTGGAGACAGAATAGTGAGTCCTAATATGATGAATTAAGAATTCAGCTATTTGAATTAAAAGGCTATTAAGCTTAGTTCTGGTGTTACCAATCAGTTCATAATCTATATTGACCACATGGTGACATGCTCTTTCTAGGAATGAGAGCTTGTATTCAAGCACTTCTGTTCCTCAGAGTTTACTATGTGCCAAATGTGAGGAAAAGGAGATAAAGCCCCGAATAAAGCCTTTATTTGCCTCCAAACTGGCACCTGCATCATATACATAGCCAAAACAGAACATTAGAAACCGATCTGGTTTGATAGCAAGTTGTCTGCAAAATGATAAGTTGTATTGAAGATGCAAATGTTTACATTTGTGGTCAGATAAGGAAGAGGCAACTGATGCATCACAAGCTAACAAAGCAAGACTGTGTAATATGAAAATATAATCAATATGTTTGTGAGTGGTGATGAGATGGAAAAAAGAGAATAATTTGGCTGAAGGATGACATAAACAAAACACGTTTATTAAATTAAGATTAGCAGTAAAATTACGTAAAAAAGCATGCAGAGTGAGGTGCGCATTAGTCAACAGGTGGAGGGGATCTGTCTAACAATGGGTTTAGTGCAGCATTAATATCATTAGCATTATCATATATCATTATAAGAAGCTGAGGAGCTGAAGCATCTGTTTGGTGAGTGTATACCTGATGAGTTTGCATGACCTTGGAGCAAAGCTTGAGAGATTTGAGAACCATTTGGACCTCATTTGAATAAGAAAATAAATCAGATTGTCTGGTTCAGCAACCTCTTTAAGAAACTCATTTCTTTTGTTATGTTTTCGAGCCCTGTGTTGTTCATCGACAAGTATAATGATCAAGTCAGCAACTCATTTAGGTAGCATATTCATCTCCAATGAGTGATGAGATAACAGTGGACTATAAAGCTCGGACATCCCTGCTCAGTTTCACCTTTTCCTCTTTAATTGCCTTCAGACCTTATATCAGTGACATTAATCTTCATTATAGTATTCAGCATGTGAGTATGTTTGAGAAGGACAATTATTATTGAGTCACAGTAGGCATCTATGTTGGATTCCGATGAAGGATGCTGCAGCTGAACAATGGAGTCTTCGGCCTGAAGAAGACAGATGTTCTTGGTGACATTAAGCAGCACAATACAGTCAGTTGGTTAAAAAAACAACACTCAATCCATCTCAAGTTAACAATTACAGGCCTATCTTTCTCCTTTCCTTTCTTTCCAAAACGTGTGAACATGCTGTTCCTGACCAGGTCTCTTCCTTCCTTGTACATCATGAATTGCTCAATACCAACCAGTCCGGCTTCAAGAGGACCCACTTGACTGAGGTGGCTCTACTGACTGTAGTCAACAAGCTACAATTGGCTAAAGCTACCTCCAACATGTCATCGATCCTGATCCTTCTAGACCTCTTCTCTGCTTTCAACACGGTTAACCACAAAATCCTTGTTGCCACCCTTTGACCTTGGCATCACTGGGACTGCTCTCAAATGGTTTGAGTCATACATCTCAGGCAGATCCTATAGTTTGTCCTGATGAGGATAGTTGTCATAGGCTCATCAGGCACGCTTGGGGTGCCCCAAGAATCAGTGCTGGGTCCTCTACTTTTCTCTCTGTACACCACCTTGCTGGGTTCCATCATGCAGTCCCATGGGTTCTCTTATCAGTGCTGTGCTGATGATACACAGCCTTACCTGTCGATCCCTCCTGGTGACAACACAGTATCAGCTAGAGTCCCTGCATGTCTTACTGATATCTTAACCTGGATGAAGCTCTACCATTTACAGCTCAACCTGGCTAGAACCAAGCTTCTTGTGATTCTGGCCAGCCAGTCTATTTAACTTCCCATCTCAGTACAGCTTGGCTCACTGTTGCTAACACCTGCCAAGTCTGTATGCAACCTCGGGATGGTGATTGCTGAGCAGCTATCTTTTTCTGACCACATTTCTACTGTTTCTCATTCATGAAGGTTCACGCTGCACAACATCCGCAAGATCAGACCTTATCTGACAGAACATGCTGCACAATTTCTGGTCCAGGCTTTGGTCTTATTGCACCTGGACTATTGCAACTCACTTCTGGCAGGAGTACCCACAAGTGCTATCAAGCCATTACAGATAGTCCAGAATGCAGCAGCCCATCTTGTTTTTAACCAGACAAGAAGGGCACATATCACTTCTCTCTTCAGGTTGCTACATTGGCTCCCTGTAGCAGCACATATTAAGTTCAAATCCCTGATACCTGCCTACAGAGTAGTCAATGGGTCAGCAACTGAGGTGCTATGCTCCTTCTCGCCCACTCAGGTCTGCCAGGGAACAGAGTCTGGTGATACCACCTCCATGGTATCAAGTCTCAATCCAGACTCTTTTCCTGTGTAGTCCCTAGTTGGTGGAAAGAAACTGCCCACCTCCATCCGAAGTGCTGACTCCCTCAATGTATTTAATAAGTAATTGAAAACATATTGGTTCTGTGAATATCTGTCTAACTGATTGAAAAAAAACTCTTTGCTTTGTAATCTTTCATACTATTGGTTGATGTTACATTAAGTTTACTTTATCAATTGTTAATCTGGGTTAGTAAATTTATTAGTTATTATATTTTTTTTACTTGTGGCAATCAACTTCTGTTACCTGTCCTACTACACTTGGTGAACAAACAGGCCCTAGCCTAATGTTACTCAATAATGTTAACCTATTTTGTAAGTCTCTTTGAATAAAAGCATCTGCCAAGCAAATAAGTGTAAATTTAAAGGTTAAATATTTAATTTATTAGGGGGCAGAAAGTTGAATAATGGGCACTAGCCAACCATCCCCTACATTTATTTTTTAGAGTACTTTTACTCTTCAAATTATTCATGTTTGGAATATAATGTGAACAGTTAATAAAAAGAAGTGTAACAATATCATCCTAACTTACTATTGAAAATAAGTTATAACCCTTGAATGAACAAGCAGCTTTTTCTTGTTAAAAAATACATTTTACTGACAAATATGCTTTTAGTAAAATGACTGGGGTTGTGGGCTCAGTTTGATGGTGGTTCACTCAGCTGCTGAACAGCTCCTGACTGATGAGTTTGAATTTTTGCAAATCACTGTGCGTTTGCAATTTGTACATTCTCTCTGAGTTTGCATCAGTTATTGCCTATGTACTCTGGTACTCTAACATATCACTAAGATAGTTGCACTTATTAATTAAAATTACCTTGAATTAACCATAAACTATGTATATGCTCAATGGTAGACCGGCATTCCATCAATAAATCTGTCTTCCTGTCGTATTCCAAAATGTGCTCTGGTCCCATATATTCTGACCTGGATTAAGCAGGCTTGGTAATGAATGAGGGATAAAATGGCACTTGTGTTAATGAGTTTTCAAAAGTGGGTTATTTTAATTTTATTTTGCTAGAATGTTACTTTATTTTGCTAGTTATTACAATACAATTTAGGTGCATGTTGTCAAGTATTGCGCTTAAGACATTTTCTGTGACCAGGGAAGTGTATTTGAATGAGCTACGCTTTACTAACCCTCAAAACAGAAATGGCATATTATGAATGCACAAAATGCCTAGAAAGAACTTTAAAAAGTCATTGGTTAAAAAATGATTATGTTACATTAAGAGTATTAAAAAACTATAGATTATTATAGCTTGAAATCTTGCTAAAATACATGTGCTGTATATTTAAGAAGCCACTATTTAAATGAAACACACTACTAAAACGCACTCATAATTAACTCACATAAACCTCATAAAAGGATGTACATATAACATTTTATTTTCTTAACAAATTTAAAATAACTGGGGAGCATTACGAGCAAGTTATTAGATGGATGTGCTTTTCAACTCACCAAGAAGCATTATGTGGTGTTGTAAAATTTACAAAGTTGCACAATCTTTGAATCTGTATGCAGAGATCTTGCACCCAGAACTAGTCAATCGAGCTTTTGATCACATTTGTGTTCATACGACTGGAACACTTGCTGAGGTCACTGATCAAATGCACTTGAGTAAGAATTATTCAAATAAACAATGAATAAAAACAGAAAATAGTGTCTGCAGTGGTGTACATGTTAAATATTCACAAGATGAGATCACCATTTACCCCATTAATGCACACATCGGACATCCTGTATTCTGACATTATTAACCCCATTATAAAAAATGTCAGTAACAGAAAGTATATATCCTTTATGTGGCTTCCTAGGGTTACATAAGCATAGAGCTGAATAATAATGGCTAATGAAAACTGAGATGCCTTTGTGGTGTAGATAATAGCTTAAACTTACCACAAAATCAGCTCATTATATTCTGATACATCAGACATGGGATCACCTACTTTACACTGCATTAATCTAAATGCCTGTTCCAGCGAGACAAGTGTTTTTTGCAGGATTACGCACAGGTGTTACAATTCATTTCAGAGATAAACTCTTTATGTTCATAAAACCTGTGAAGCACGACACCCTTTACAATATTATCACATTTTTCACTGTAATAATTCAAGCAGACTGTCACTAATTTCTTCACAGATTTTGAAGATGCACTGGCCAAAATCATATTTCTGTTACTAAGCAGCCTAATTTCAAATGGATTATGTTTTCTCGATGTGCTGTTTTCATCAGGGACCATATTAATATAACAGATTCATAAAATTAAATTTCTTCTGAAAGCACATTGTTCTTAATTTTAACAGCAGAAAATAAATGAGTAAAATCACTGAAATTGCCTCTGTAATATAATGCGAGATGTATTTTTAAAAATCCACATACAGTCTAAAGTAACCAGATAAGAGATGATGTTTTCTCAAGGGCCAAAACAAAAAAAAGAATGCTAGATTTAATTTCATGCGGATTTACTAATTAGAGGTTAAATCACATCATTAATTTTGCTCTTGTCTATACTTAATTAGATGGCTTGCTTGCTAATTTACTAGTTCAATTTATACATTCAAAATAATTTGACACTGAGGATTGCGCTTTCCTGAAACAATCATCTGCTGAACACTGTAAGTAAACTGTGTAGTTAATGTTGGAGAAGATTGTCACAACAGGGACAAGTCAAGTTATTGATGTTGCTGCTGTGCATGATATTGGAACTCGTGAGGTGTACCTTGACATTTACTGTCACATTTCATGGAGACAGATTGCTTTTAGTTGTTTCTGACATGATTTCTCTTACTGTATCTTGCAGTCTTGCTCAAGCATACCAAAAAACACACAAAGAAAACAAGTGGCTTGCGGTGGGTTCCCAGTTTTTCCCAGTTGATTCTGGGGTTCACCAGGGTTGTGTTCTTGCTCCTACTCTGTTCAATGCTTGCATGGACTGGGTGTTGGGCAGGGTCATGGAGTCCAGTGGCTGGGGGGCATCTGTTGGTGAAGAAAGATTCACTGATCTGGACTTTGCTGACAATGCTGTGATCTTCACGGAGTCAATGGAGGCTCTGGTCGGGGCGCTCAAGAGACTGAGCGAGGAGTCTGAGTTTCTGGGATTGTGAGTGTTCTGGATAAAAACTAAGATCCAGGCCTATAATGACCTCTTGGGCACAGCCATCAGCAGTGTGTCTGTCTTCGGAAAGATTGTTGACCTTGTTGAGAGGTTTACTTACCTTGGCAGTGGCATTCATGTCTCTGGGGACTCTTCCTATGAAGTCAGTAGATGGATTGGGAGAGCATGGGAGGTCATGAGGTCACTGGAAAGGGGTGTGTAGCGCTCTCGATATCTATGCAAAAGGACAAAGGTCCAAGTCTTTAGAGTCCTGGTGCTTCCTGTCTTGTTATATGATTGCGAGACAGGGACGCTATCCAGTGTCCTAAGACGAAGACTGGACTCTTTCGGCACTGTGTCTCTTTGGAGAATCCTTGGGTACCGCTGGTTTGACTTTGTGTCGAATGAGCAGTCGCTCAAAGAGTCCTGAATGAGGCACATTACCTGCATTGTAAGGGACCATCAGTTACAGCACTATGGCCATGTGGTGTGATTCTCCGAGGGTGATCTGGCTCGCAGGACCCTCATTGTTTTGGACCCAAGTGGCTGGACCAGGCCAAGGAGACGCCCACGTAACACCTGGCTGCGGCAGATAGTGAGTCATTTCTGGGGCATGGAACTGGACCGCATGTCTGCCTGGGGGGTTGCCAATCAGGATTCCGAGCTGTTTGGTTGTGTGGTGGGAGCGGAAATGTGCTGTACCAGTGCATGCTCCCCAGCCCAACCTGACCTAGTGGGTTCAGGAACCAATCATCAACATTAAAACTTGATTTTGTTGTATTTTTGTTCTGTTTTGTTCATAACAGATATGTTTTATTGTTTTCTAGAATTTGTGGACTGTTTTTATATAACCTTGAGCTTTTAGTTCCTTTTGGCTACTGTTTAGTATGTCGATTTTGTCTAGCAACACTTCTTTTTGTCCCTTTATTCTCTAAGTTTATTACTCACTTATTTGACATCTGTTAAATTCAGCATGTGAATACCTCCAGGGAGATAATTACAGTATAATGAAAAGCTCCCCTTAAAGTAGGAATTACTTTCTATGAAGCTGACAGGTTGTGACAGAGGGCACTGTTTCTGCCATTATATTGCACTCTGTGCTAATTTGATAGTCTACAAAAATGCCACTAAATGTTCCCACTTTAATTTTTTTACATAGTTCATACTGTATGGCAAGTTTCTTTCACCATCCATTTATTATTCTTTACTACTATAGTGTTAGTTCAGTGGTTGTAAAACCACTGGCAGTGGTTGTGTAATTAGCTGATGGACAGATGTTGTTTTTCATTTATGTGAGTTTGTTTCTTTTTTGTTTTTGATATATTTGAATAAATCTGTATCCCGATACAGTAATCCCTCACCTATCGCGGGGGTTACGTTCCAGAGCCCCCCACGATAGGTGAAAATCCGCAAAGTAGCGACCTATATTTATTTTATTATTTATACATATTTTAAGGCTTTATAAACCCTTCCCACACTCTTATAAACATTTCTCACTCTCTTGTTAACCTTTCCCACACTCTTATAAACACTTCCTATGCTCTTAAACACTTTCTACATTCTTAAACACCGCAGACCAACACTGCACACTGCACGCAGAGATCAGACGTCGATGTGTCTGCACTCGCTTTGTGAAGGGGGGCAGCTGAACTCACGCTGAGCAGAAATGGACTTTGTGCTGCTTCTGCCAAAATGCCTGCTTGTCGCTCTGCACATTCGGAAGGATGAGGAGGAGTGGGGGTGTGTGAGGGCTGAACGCACGTTCGCTCAAACCCCCCTCCCGAGGCGCAGTACGCTCCTGCCACTTCGCATTGTCAAGGGGGTGGGGAGCTGAATGAACGCTAAGGAGAAGTGGACTTTGTGCTGGCTTTGTGCTGCTTGTCGCTCTGCCTGTCAATAATTTAAAAGCCTGTACATCACCAATTTTCCTGTCTCACTGTCTTGTCTTGCGTGAAGTTAAAATGTTTTATAATAGTGAGATGTTACTCATATCCTTAGCCCGACATCGACATTTCATATGTGTTAACAAAGTGTGTTTTATAAGTTTACATGTGTTTAAAGCATGTGGGATGGGTATTTTAAGGCTTAAACTATAAAAATGTTTATTTATATGGTCTTTCTATATCGCGGATTTTCTCCTGTTGCTGATGGGTCTGGAATATAACTTCCGCGATAGGCGGGCAATCACTTGTATTTAAAAACCCGCGAAGTCGTGAATCCGCGAAAAGTGAACCGCGAAGTAGCGAGGGATTACTGTATGTGATAGTTCTGTATGTAGTGAGTGATGTAATCTATTCTTGTATTTTTCTTTGTAGTTGGTACTATTGTATTGTATTCCTGAGGTGGCAATGACAGATTGGCCATCTAGCTCTGTGAAGAGGATTCATTGTGTTCTGTTCTGTGTATTGTATTGTATTTACCTTGTTGCACACCTATCCTACATGGGTTTTTTGAGTAGTTTATAATTGCCTTCTTAGAATATATTGGGATAAGGATGCTAAGGATAGAGCTGCCAAGGAAGAGGAAAAGGGGAAGGCCTAAGAGAAGGCTTATGGATGTGGTGAGAGAGCACATGCAGGTGATGGGTGTAACAGAACAAGATGCAGAGGACAAAAAGATATGAAAGAAGATGATCTGCTGTGGCAACCCCTAATGGGAGCAGCCGAAAGAAGAAGAAGAAGAAGGAGAAGGGAATCAAGGCTCGTGGGGATTCTGTCAAATACAAGGCCCATTAAAACCCACTAAGGCACTCATTGTGTGATTTTGGGCTATAAAAGAAATACATTGTTGTTTTTGAAGTATTAGCAGCTTGTTAGGAATAGGAATGTGTCTGATTCATTTTATTTTAAGAATGTTATTCTTATATTTCATTATTTATATTTTACAATTTTCAATGTTACGTCATTGTGTTGCCATTTTGTTTCTTTATTTTTATTGGATGCCACCATTTTGTTGTTAGAAATGCTGTTCAATGATGGTCATAGATAACTGCATGATATTGTTATGTTAATGCTATTAAATATGGCTGCGTAAACTGAGATGCAGTACATCTAGACTTGAAGTCTTTTAAAGGACAGACACTCTCAAATGACTAGCGTGTATTTTCTGTGTGTGTATAGACATTTTAAGACTTTTTCTAATCATCTGAAACACTGCTTTGTTTAATTTCCCACACATTCTATATAACAGCTCCAAAGTTACCCAATTTTATTTAAATTATTATAAGAAGAGGAGTGGCCCTGATCCATAGGAGACAACAGTAAGGTGGACATCTGATAGCAAATCTTGCACTGGTATTATTAGAAGTGGCTTAATGACCTTTCAACCTAATGAGTTGTCTTTCAAATTTATCACGCAAGATTAAATATTAACTTATCTGGATCAAGGCTAAATAAACCTCTAGTACCATGCAGCAAAGGAAAAAATGGATTGGAATTTCTGATATATTACAGTATTTTCTTAGGATCCTACACATAACATAGACGGCTTTTAAAATTAATCTTTCAAGTCTTGTCAAAAAAAATAGTTCTCTAATGGATTTCTATTTTATTATGTGACAACATTTACAGTGATTTGTATAAAAGAATAAAAGTATCCAAGACTTTAAGGTGTCCTATTTGAGTTTCTATCAGCATTCAGCAAATGATGTGTTCATTTATTTCATATATTCAAACTTCTACAACTCAGAAGGTTGAAGGTTTATACTAATATTATTTTCATCAATTCATTTTTCTGTATTCTCAGTTTGTATCAGATGTACAGTACATACTGTTGGTTATTTTATGTGATTAAAGCTGCTTCAAAATTTGACTCCTTTCTCAGTTCTCCTTTCTTTGGGCTCCTAGGGTCAGTTGCAGTGTACTGTGAGCTGTGCTGACCTGGTCTTAGTATGTAGTTAGAATAAAAAGGCTAACTTTTGGATTTGGTGCTGTTGCAGTTTGCCCCACAGCTGCAGACTAGCAGCGAGCCAGGACTAAATCTAAGTGCACCTGTAGTGTGTTTCTGGGAGTTGGCGAAGAGGAACAAAGCTGTGTACTAACTTACCTCATGAGCAGGTTTAATGAACTTAGTACAGTGAGTAATTTTAGTGAATTTTGCTCACACATCAGACAGACTGTTACATACAGTACATGAAAGAGTGCAAATATGTCCTTAAAAATTTGGAAACCATATTTTATTCATATTTTATGTTTTTTTTCTAGCATATGCCAAGGCCCCTGAGCTCAAACCCAGGTCACCCTTATGGTTCATCCACACGTGAGTTACAGAGAGACAATTATGCTTCAGATATGATTCTACTAGCATTTTTCTTTCGTCGTCTATACTTTCCGTGTAGGAATTTTGAGGCTTTTTCATACGCTCAAAGTGAATAATATTTACATCATTTACATAGGATTTACTCTTTCCCTATGTTCTGTCTCTAGGGACAATTGAGAAGCGCCAATGCACTTAACCTGCATGTCTTTGGACTGTGGGAGGAAACCGGAATACCCGGAGGAAACCCATGCAGACACGGGGAGAACATGCAAACTCCACGCAGGGAGGACCCGGAAAGCGAACCCTAACTGTGAGGCAGCAGCACAACCACAACCCCGATTCTCTTGGTTCACTAACACAATGTCTGACTTGTATTTCAGAATGGATGAATAGTAACTTTCTCAAGCTAAATAAAGAGAAAACTGAAATCTTAGTGATTGGCAATAATGGATACAATGAGGCTATTAGAAATAAACTGGATACATTAGGATTAAAAGTCAAGACGGATGTAAAAAGCTTAGTGGTAACTGTTGACTGTAATCTGTATTTTAAATCGCATATTAATCAGATCACTAGGACAGCATTTTTTCACTTAAGAAACATAGCAAAAGTTAGACCTCTTATATCATTGAAAGATGCTGAGAAATTAGTTCATGCGTTTGTTTTCAGTCGACTAGATTACTGTAACGCAATCCTCTCAGGAATACCCAAAAAAGACATAAATCGTTTGCAACTAGTGCAGAATGCAGCTGCTAGAATCCTAACCAGGAAAAGAAAATCCGAGCACATTTCTCCAGTTTTGATGTCACTACACTGGTTACCTGTGTCATTCAGGATTGACTTTAAAATTCTGCTTATGGTTTATAAAGCCTTAAATAATCTCACCCCATCTTATATATCGGAATGTCTGACATCTTATATTCCAAATCGTAACCTCAGATCCTCAAATGAGTGTCTCCTTAGAGTTCCAAGAGCAAAACTTAAAAGAAGTGATGAGGTGGCCTTCTGCTGTTATGCACCTAAAATCTGGAATAGCCTGCCAATAGGAATTCACCAGGCTAATACAGTGGAGCACTTCAAAAAACTGCTGAAAACACATTATTTTAACATGGCCTTCTCATAACTTCACTGTAATTTAATCCTGATACTCTGTATATCCAATTCATTATAATAACTATTCATGGTGGCTCCAAATCTGTACTAACCCCTACTCTCTCTTCTGTTTCCTTTTCCGGTGACCTTTTGGTGCATCTGCTCAAAGTACCGTGATGTTCCAACAGTGATGGATTAAAAGCCAGAAGTCTGCATGACCATCATCATCAAGTCCTTCCGTGAGAACCTTAAATACAAAGAGGACTATTTCATTTTTGTTAGGTAGAATGCCCAGAGGGGACTGGGCGGGTCTCATGGCCTGGAACCCTTGCAGATTTTATTTTTTTCTCCGGCTGTCTGGAGTTTTTTTTGTTTTTTCTGTCCCCCCTGGCCATTGGACCTTACTCTTTTTCTATGTTAACTAATGTTGTCTTATTTTAACTTCTTATTTTGTCTTTTATTTTTATTTTATTTTCTTCATTATGTAAAGCACTTTGAGCTACTTTTTTGTATGAAAATGTGCTATATAAATAAATGTTGTTGTTGTTCTTCGTATCTCACCGTCACTTGATTTTTTTTATTCAGTTTTATTAAGTGTTCCTGCTCACGCTGAATTAGTATGCACCTTATGGTCTAGAAAACAAAAAAAAACAAAGCCGCACAGACAAAAAAAAAACAGAGACATAGGTATATATGATATTTGGAATTATTCATTTTATGACCTGTATAGTACATTTCGGAAAACATTGTGGCACGGATGCAACATTATTCATATTATTCATATTCATATGCATAATATCTTGCAATTGTAATCAGTGACCGTGTTTTTTTTTTTTTTCCCGATCTTGCTAGTCCCCAGGTGTTGCTGTATGGTGCTGTTTCTTTTGAACTCCAGGACATGCAGAGGAAAGAATAGTACAGAGAGGTCAGTTCAGAGCTATATGCAATCATCAGATCCATATTATTAAATGTTAACAGTTCAGACACATGCAAGGACTGTCCTTCTTACATTTACGACATGTGTACCTTGCACTTTTCTTGTAACTTGCAGAATAGCATCCAATGAATATTCATTAATGTCTGCTTATGCTCCACAAGGATCCCACTTCACACCTCCAAACTGTTGCAAGTTTTTGGCATAAATACAGTAAATCAGTGCAGGTTTGTTTGGTTACAGTCACAAATTATGAGAGAAACAGTACATCCTACTTAAATATTTTCTCAGACTTGATACAGAATTTTTTGTTGACATGTTCCATTGTAAAATATGTCATCAAAAGTAGTACTGTGTGTAAAGAGAAATATTTCAGTACTGACCTATAAATAAAGAAGGTAATGTTTTCATTTGGACTGTAAGAAGTGCATATAGAGTTTAAATCTAATTTACTTTATCCCATGGTGAAGGCATGAAGAAAAGCTGTCAGTGAAGGTAATTTCCAATGTGTGTCACATTACAGTTTAGGAAGTCACCGTAGAGAGAATCTTTAGTAGTTAACATTCAATCATTCATTCTTTGAACTTCTTTATTCTAATTCAGAATTGCAAGGAAGACCAGGGGCCTCATGCATAACACTAAAACATGGTGTACCAACAAAAGCGGAAATGTTTGTATGCACAAAAAAATCCAGATGCATAAATCTGTGTGTTCGCCAACTTCCATGTTCTTCCACTCCATAAATCCCGGTCAGCATGAAAACTAACGCACGTGCTTGCTGCCACTCCCCAGACTCCTCCCACAATTACGCCTCTTTGAATATGCAAATCAATATAAATAGCCCTTAAGCTCAGTGTTCTGTGAAAAGGCAATGGCAAAAGCACAGGGGGGAAATAGAAGAATTTCAGTGAATACGAAGTGGAGGCAAGGAAAAACGTACTATTTGTTGGTTTAAACAGTGGTATAAACAGCAAAAGGAAGTTGATTGAGTGACACAGAGTGTTGGAGAAGCTCAAAAGCTCAAGTTCACAAAGTTGCACAGTGCCTGAAATAAAAAAGAAGTTGTCAGATATCAAAGTCGCCGTGAAAAGGCGAGTCGTAGCCCACCGTCTGAGTGTCATATGAAAGCTTATCAGGGTAAAGAGAAAAGAAAAAAAATAGGGACACAGTGGGAAAAAAGCTCGAAATGTCAACTTTAATCTCGAAATTTCCACTTTAATCAGTAGTTTATTTTGTCATTAAAGTAGAACATCATAAACTTCATCTTAAAATCATTTACTAGTTTCTCAAATCCCATCGTAACTAAAGTAGCACGTTAAATGCTTTGTTTTGCATGTGTTCTTCTATGTGCTCTATGTGTGTGAATCATTACGTGCTTCTTAAACAGGCTTTCTCTTCCTCTGACAGGACACAGAATCCATTAGATTCATGATATTACAGCTCTCTGAATAATTTAAATACTGAAATGTATAATTGATATTTTCATAATGACAGCAATTAAACCATGTACTAAACATGGGAACATGGTGGCACAGTGATTGTTCATGCCTCACGTAAGATGCTTGTTGCACCATGCGTGACCTTCGGTGAAATCATTTATTGCAGCAGTACTGTCTCTTTCAAACGTACTAACTCCCAATTCCTGTCCTTCCTTTTCTTTCTCCAAATACCCAATCGCCACACAATTAGCTCTGTAATAGCCATTAAGCCATCTGTAAGCTGAGAACGCCGATTCTTCAAAACTTTTAAGGAACATTGAAATATCTTTGTAGTACATGTTTAATTATTCTATCCATCTATCCTTACAGTGTTGCGCCAGCCCCAGCAAGAATACAGCGAGAGGCAGGAACAATCTGTGAACAGAGAGCCAGCTCCTTGCTAGCTCTGCGACACCGTGTCCTCACATGTTTAATTATTAACAATATTGATTATTTAAATGAAGTTAAAGTTTTATCTGTATAATATAATAAACATATTTTGCTGCATTTTATCGTAAAAATGATATCGTCATCATAGGTAAATACGCGCATTATAAAGTGGCTCAAGTTGTGCAATATTATAACTGTATCGCAAGTTTACAGTGAGGTAATTGTACTTATTAGTACAAACAGTTCTACAAGGAGCACTTGATGGACTGATTGATTGCGTTTATAGTTCTTGGGATGAAAGACTCTGAAGCGTTTGTCGCATGAGAGTATTTCAAATAGGCAGCATGGCTGAGGCAGCGTGTGCTAGATGCTGTATAACGATAATTTTCTTACCGATCGGCTGCTTTAGAGCTGTGATTCCACACTCAGATACAGTGATATAAATATCTCCGAGTGGTGCAGTGAGAGTAATATGGCAAAGATGATCTGCTATGGCAACCCCCTAACGGGAGCAGCTGAAAGAAGTAGACGAAGGTGCAGTGAGAGTAACAAACGCTAAAGCAGCTATGGTATTTGGAATAGTTTGGCTATTCCATGGACCATTATATTGTTATAGATTAATTAAAATCAGATGCCTTAAACTAATAAACAATATGTGGTTAATTTCAGTATATATGATAAAGCCGTGTCAGGGATGTGGATCTGAAAAAGAAAGGGAAACCACACTGGAACAAAACAACTGCTTTGACGCTGGGTGCCGCCAGTTTGCAAAACCGTGGAGAACTTGCATACGCCAGGGTTTGAACTACCATGAAAATGTTCATGGCTTTACGCCAAGTTTAGGTTTTATACATCACGATTTGAGCGTGGAAACAGGAGTACGCAACATTTTTGTGCATACGCACTGTTTATACATGAGGCCCCAGGGCTGTAACCACTGGGCACACTCATGCACATTAAAAATCCATACAGCCTATGCCAGAGTCAAGATTTGAATCACAAGAATATGGACTTATAACACAGCAGTGTTAATCACTGTGCCATTGTACCACTCACTTACTTAAAAAATGTTGTTAAATTGTTCTCTAGAATCAACTCATTCTGTTCTCATCATCTTTACTTCATCTCTTGTAAATGCTGACCGCAGATTTCATTGGTCATTTGTATCCTTTAAGTGTCCCAGGCACTTTTCGTCATATCTTTTGGTACCCACCTCTAGTCTCTGCTTTCTGGACTGATGTTTCCAATTACCTGCCATCTGTTCTCTCTGTTAATATTTCCATTTTGCCTCATACATTTCTTATTCTGGACTTCTCTACTTTTACCTGACTTTTTTCAGCAGAGGTTATTTTGTTTGGTGTACTATCACTGCCAAACTAATGTTACCTTCTCACTGGAAATCTCTTGACTCACTTGCTCTGTAAATCTATTAATTTAATCCAATCTTACTGCACCTTTAAGCAGCGTCGATCAATGGATCATCTGGCTCCATTTTAGAGAAGTTGTCACCTGATGTGCAAGGTAGGGAGCAGGCAGGCGTTGTACTGGTAACCTTAATCTGTAATTCTTCTCTTTGTCTGGTTGTTCTCTGTGCTTTTGAGCTTGCTATGTTTGTCAAACCTCTCTCACCAGTCTAGACATACTTCAATAACTTTCAGTCCTCAAGGGAATCTTTTAACTGGGATGTTTTTTTGGTTGTTGCCAAGGAGGTGTTTATTGTTTAATGTCACTGCTCCTGTTCATTTTTCTCACTAAATAAAAAAAAATCATCAAAAAAAAATAATGCTGCATTAAATCCTTTTTCAGTCAAACTTTCTTTGCCTGGTAAATAATTTTGTACATCTCCAATGGACTGGGCTAAAAGACTGACATGTTTAAAGTAATCTGGCGAATGACACTAGGCAGTTTCTTCACTGCTGTTCCTATTTTCATCCCATCTATTTCTATCCTAAGTTACAATGATGACAGAGCAAGTAGGTGAACACCTCTATAAACAATTATTTCATTATATACTGTATTTCTAAGTAATTGTTGTGTATGACTATTTCCATGCTCACTTCATGATGTATAAGAACTATACTTTGCGTAAAGCCACGCACATATTCATGGCAGCCTCACACCATGCGTACGCAAGTTTCTGCTTGGTTTTGCAAACAGGCAGCACCCAGCGTCAAAGCAGTGGTAGTGTTTATGTGTGGTGTCACTTTCTTTTTTAGTTTTGCATCCATGATATGCAATTTAGCTAACACACCAAAATTAACTACATATTGATAACAAATTTAATTCACTTGATTGTAATCAATCTGTAGCAATCTAATGGTGCATGGAATGGTCAAACTTTTCCAACTGCCATAGCTGCTTTAGTATTGTTAGAGGACATCGCAAATGGAAGAATTAGAATAAAGCATATATTTATAGATAATGATGACTGACTTCTAAGTCCATTTCGATTTCAAAGTGCTATCCTCTTGGAGCTGTGGGCTGAACTGGTGGCAGCTTTACAAAGGCAGACTTTGAGGAATTGTTCTCTACCTGCTCTTTTTAAGTTCTGTCTACCATTGGGTATTTAGGCACAGAAGCTTTTCTGCGTGAACTTGCTGACCAATTGGGTATTTCGCAATCATCACTGAATCATGCCATTCCAGCCTTATGATATTATCCACTTGTCATGCAAATATATAAGATTTCTTTACACTATGGTTGAACTGGCAAACATCAAAGCCCAATTCGCAGCAATATCTGGTTTTCCAAAATTAATCGAAGCGGTAAACTGCATGCACATAGCTATTGCAATGGTGCTGGACAAGTTGCATCAACCAGGAACGAATCACCAAAAGCTGGCATTACATCATCTGTAGCAGGACCGCATATAAAATGGCAACTGAGCACAGTCGCAGGTGCTTTTCCAACTATTCGGCAAAAGGCAAGCAGTCATTTTAAGGATAGTGAGCCACCTCAAAGAGCCATGTAAAGAGCAGAGAATCTATCCATTGTGGTGCTCAGCACCGATGTTACACTCTAAAGGCACCTTCTGAGAATGAATTTACTTATGTAAATAGAAAGCATTTCCACTCTTCTGCTGCTCAATAGTCCATAGAAAGTGTGTTGTATTGTGCAAGCTTGTAGCGTGCTGCATAATGTGGCGCACAATCGTGGCTTGCCTGTACCTGAGGAGATGCGGCATGATGAACCTGACCCTGACCCACCAAAAGATCGTTCAAATAGGACAGCATTACAACTTTATCTGAAAGTAATTAGCAGAATATAAAAACAGGTAATCAGATGCAGCATTTATTTTGTAACCAAATCATTTAATTTGTGGTCAGTATCACATAGTGCAGCCCTTATATCTCTTACAGCACAGCGTCTCTCGGCACACAGCCAGACGGTTGCCCAGCAGTTTCCAAGGCAGAGGTGTGTGCGTGACTGCACCTGAAGATGTGCTGGGCGCAGCAGCACCATCACTGCTTGGATTTGTGTTCTCGGCATGGGGGTCAGCTTTCGTAATATTATCTGAAATACAATAAACTTACCTTTTCACGGTGACTTTAATATCTGACTGCTTCTTTTTTATTTCAGGCATTGTGCGACCTTCTGAACTTGAACTTTCAAGTGTCTCTCCCATGCTGTATTACTTCATCAATTTCTTTTTATTGCTTGTACCATTGCTTAAGTCAACAAATAGTACATTTTTCTTTTCATCCAGTTTGCTTTCACTGAAATTCTTCTTTTTTTCTCGTTCTTTTGCCATTGACTTTTAACAAAACACTGAACGAAGGGGGCTATTTGTATTGATTTGCATATTCAAATATGCAAAATTCTGAGTGGAATCAGGTGTGGAGCTATAGGCACGTGCATGTGTGTTAAAATTCATGTTGATAGGGATTTAAAGAGGAAGTGTGTGGAACATGTGCACATTTTTATGCATCTGAATTTTTTTGTATGTACGCACCAGTTTTGCCTGTATGCCATGTTCTACTGTGAATTCTATGCATGTCATTATACATGAGGCCCAAGATGATTCACACCTATAATATGTAGGTACTACATAAAATTACCATGTATCATGTAAACAGCTTGTAAGCAGCTTTTTTATATTTAATATCTTTCTAAGGAAATGTACAAAATTTTAGCAAAATTACAAAAGATGGGGTTACTTCTTATTCAAACACTTTCAGTCTTATCACTGAATTATTTAAGCAAGAAAAATTACAGCATTAACAAGAGTTAAGTATATAGTTTAAGTTTTTTAATGCAAGATTGTGTTTAATTCATTTATTTGTTTTTTTTTTTCTTCATGACAGTTGCCATAAGTGGGTGGATGTGCTAGTTTGCATGTTAATTGTCACAGATTGTCATGTCAACTGTTTTCAAATGCAAAAATCAAAATCTTAGAGTGTCTGCAGATTTCAGCCAGGAGAGAATTTTCAAAAGTTCATTTGTGACTTAGTTTGTGTTCTTTATTTGTTTAGTGCAGTTAAAAAATAGAAAATTTAGTTCTTCACCTGTTACATATATGTGCAGTAACAGCCTGGCCATACATTCCATTTCTCTACACTTTCTCTTGACTCTGAGTTATTATAATGGGATAGACTTGATGATAGAGTAGATATCTTAATGATCACTGGGTAAATTGGTTGACATCTACTTCTTATTCACTCAATACAGATGTATTAATTCTACAGTAATAATAATAATAATAATTGAATCACATGTCATATGTGCACTGCTTTACCAAAAATCAGTAAGGTAACACAAACATTTCCCTCAGTTTAATCTCCTTATGATAAAGCCAGAAACGCTGATTTTTTTCAACAAGATAAAATGTTATTACGTGTAACAGAAACATATAAATAACAAAACATCAACATAAATACAGTGTCAACTGCTGTACTGATGCAGATTTAATACATGTTATTTGAATAATACGATTTTAGAAAGTCACGAACGCACAGCCTGATGTTACAATCGGGACAGTAGAAGTGTGTTTGTTTGCACACTTTTCTTATATTATTTTTGTTACTAGCACATGCGAGCGATGAATGTCAGTGTCTGACGTTCAAGAGTGACACACCCCTTGTGTTATTGCAGGCCAGCACAGCACAAGGCTTAGGAACATCCATATTTCCCTGACACAAACACTGACACTTGTCACATTGTGAACAGTGCTAAAGATGACTAACATCTTGCATGTCTTTGCACTTGATCATAATTATTTTGCCTTTTTGTCACAGAGTTACTGTCACATCATGCTGAAACTTCACTTGACTGAATTAACTGGTCATATTTTTTGTCAATGTCCAGTGAGCAATTCTCATTGTCATCACTATCTCTCCGTGTGAGCAATAGTTCAGTTTCAGTATGTTCTAGAACTGCCTTTACGGTTTTCATTTGATGTTGTGTTTTTTAGTTACAGGCTCCACTACACTCTTGAATATTGATAAGTTACATTAGAGTGGCAAAACGCAAACAAAATAATGATTTTTTGAAGCATGATGTTATTAATTCCACTAGATGTCAGCAGAATACTGTCCTAAGTGTTATTCAAACTTAAAAATGTAAAGGCGATCACTACACGTCACCCTAAATCTGACTTGTGGTTAATCGCAATTGCATAGAATTCCAAGACCAAGTCACGCGTGTGGTTAACACCATGAAGGTAAATAAGAAGTCTTCATGACCCAAGTGAAAAAACACTTAATGTTTCTAAAGGAAGTGTATGCAGATTTCTACAAATGTGAAAATCAATACTTCAAGGACAATTGGAGCATTCAGTGCTCCAAATACATTTCCATGCAGTACATTCACTAATTCATGAGTTAAGTTAATAATGTTGCCCAAGAAATCTGTTCACCCAACAAGATTAGTAAATTTTGGTGATACTCTTAATTTAAAGTTATGCTTTGTTAAAAATGAGAGAAAGGATACAACCACATTGAAGATTATTATCGTTTTAATTATTGCTTATCATGTTCATCTACAGCTCTATTTTGTTTTACTGCTGCTTTTTTTATTTTTATCATTAATTTGTGATAGTTTTGCATGACCATGGCCATATTACATATTGTCTCTATGCTTGTGCTTTCTGCAGGCATCCCCTATAGTAAATGATCTATATAAAAGCATAAGTAGTTTGATTAACAAGGAAAAATAATTCTATAATGCTATATACGTCTCTCACGTTTATTGGTTATCCAAAAATGTCACAATGTCTCTCACATATAGTTTTCATTAGCAAAAATTTCCAAACCGTTGTTAGCAGTGAATTTTCTGGATTCTCCAGTGATTCTTAACAAGGTGAGCATGACAGCATGGAGCTGTAACAGCTATGTTGGATGGGGATGTCACTACCAGTTCTGTGCTGGATGTTGCATTTTGTCAGCCAGTTTATATTTTTGAGAACAGTTGGCATGATTGAATGAAGCTTGGTTGAGATATTCCCGACCTGTCGGCCATTTCCTTGAGAAGTGACAACATCTAGCCTATATAAACTGATGAAAAAACAAAAAAATTCTTCAGTTGAAATATGTAGCATTGGCCCTCTTAAAAGGGAACTAAAATAGAGTCTACACACAGCATATTTATCACTTTTCAGGAGTATACAATGTTATTGACTGTCATACCTGCCTCGCACTCTCCACCTTCCACTTTTTAACTTGCACTTTGTTTTTATCACTCTTTAATTAATATTGTTTTTTATCAGTATGCTGCTGCTGGAGTATGTGAAATTCCCCTTGGGGATTAATAAAATATCTATCTATCTATCTATCTATCTATCTATCTATCTATCTATCTATCTATCTATCTATCTATCTATCTATCTATCTAATATGTTTGTCACGTCAACACACAATGTAATAACAGCTCAGTGATATGAATTGTGTATGTTTTTTCTATATTTATTTTTGTCATTTTTTAAAATCTTTTCTCTATAATGGCTATATATATATATATATATATATATATATATATATATATATATATATATATATATATATATGGTTGAAATAGTTTACTGTCAAATAAATGCAAAGAGTACACGACACGTGTTTCGCCCTCATTCTGGGCTCATCAGGTGTACACACTCAACTGCACTCCCTCTCGGGAATCGAACCTCAGACGTCAGCGGCGATGCCCCTAACGTTGCGCCACGGCGTGTGGTTCGTTTATTTGACTGCATGTAGATCGGGGTAATTACATTCACGGCATTCGTAGTCTGTGTCACAATCTGATTGTATGGGTGGTTACCTACCAGGTAACGCTTGTGGTTGGCCAGCAATCTGCTAACATCCGCCACGGTGCCCTCAGTTTGTGAGGAGCAGATCATAGAATGGTTGAAATAGTTTACTGTCAAATAAATGCAAAGAGTACACGACACATGTTTCGCCCTCATTCTACCCCGATCTACATGCTGTCAAATAAACGAACCACACGCCGTGGCGCAACGTTAGGGGCATCGCCTCTGGCGCTGACATCCGAGGTTTGATTCCCGAGAGGGAGTGCAGTGGAGTGTGTACACCTGATGAGCCCAGAATGAGAGCGAAACACGTGTCGTGTACTCTTTGCATTTATTTGACAGTAAACTATTTCAACCATTCTATGATCTGCTCCTCACAAACTGAGGGCACCGTGGCGGATGTTAGCAGATTGCTGGCCAACCACAAGCGTTACCTGGCAGGTAACCACCCATACAATCAGATTGTGACACAGACTACGAATGCCGTGAATATATATATATATATATATATATATATATATATATATATACATATATACTGTATATATAAAATCCAACGTCTGTCTGCCTGTCTACTTTTCACAAGAAAACTACTTAATGGATTTAGATCAGGTTTTTTTCTATAATTTGCTAGAATAATCCGGTTGATTTTGCGACTTCTCTCATTATACTAAGTATCATAGTTCCTTGTGGTACCAATCTATTTGAGCGAATCCGAGAGAGCGGCTGCGGCCCGAGGGGAGGGGGGTGTGGCCCTCCTCACTCACGTGCCAGCCTCCATTTGAGTCGGTCTACATCTCACCACATGTTGGAGATACATGTGTTTTAGAGGGTAGCTGCTGATTGCCAGAGATATCACGGCTTCGTGCTTTTCTCCCCATGCAGGGGACGCTCTCACGTCAGAGCTGAACATGATCAGATACAGTCCCAACGTTTGACGTTGGAGCATACCTAACTTCCGCTTGGCCAGAATTACATTTTTTTTTCTTATTGGTTTTTAAAGTTTGTCCTGTTTTACTACAATGTGGGTGTAGCTGCGGGGGGCAGCTAGTACTCTATATAATTTTTTGGATCTTTTCCTTTAGTTATACAGTATATGCTTTACTTGTTTGTTTATGTATATTTACAGTCAGGGCTGGTTCATAAGATCATAAGGGACAGAAAAACCCAGCCGCATGGGTTAGCTATCAAACAGTTGGTTGGCGCACTAATTAGTTTGGCCTAGGGCACAGAATAATCTAGCAACGGCACTGTGTACAGTACATATATGCAACTTCTGCAGTCTTGTTTCAGTATGGATGATTATTTTTGCAGTCCTTTAGTCAACTTAAATAGGTCACATAGATTCTGCTTTTGATAGATACTTTGATATTTATCTCTGTATTTCTAATTCATTTTGTTTCTATATATATTTTTTTCATTTGTTTCTATTTTTAGTTATTGATTATATTTCAATGATTACAGATATTTTCTAATTACACACATCTAATTACACACATTATTTGCCACATTAAAGTCAAAGTCTCCATCAAAGTTTGCAGATGCATCCCTATCCCCTCGGTCCGATGCACCATTGCACCATTATAATGCAATAACAACAAGTTTAGCTTCTCTTTCCGCATTGACTTCCATGTATTTTACAGTTTACTGAAATTCTTGAACATTTCTGGGTTTTCGTCAAATTCGATACAAAGCAAATTCAGCAAGATTCATTCATCCATATCCTGGATACTTTGTAAAATTGTCAAGGTTTTCATTTAGTAATATGATTCTGTAATTTGTTCAATATTCTCTTGGCCCCTCTCATATGTTCTACTTGGCTTTTTTTTTTTCAAATATTCTTTCCCTTAATTTCCACCAACTTTCTCGAATGCTCTGTATGGATACTATGACAATAAAGACACTTGACTTGATTTCACTTGAATATGTAATTCACTACTTAACTAAAAGAATGAAAGCTTGGCTCCAGTGATGAACCTGGGCCATTTTACGCTGCTGGGTTTAAAGTGTTTGTCTGCTAAAGAGTAGTAGCCATACCAGAGGGTGATTCAGCTGGTCAGTATTCTCTCCCATGTACTTCTGTAGAGGATTGTGATGTTCCAATGTGAGAGTTTGACTTTCCTCATCTTTGTCAGAAAGAGAAATTGCTTTTGAGCCTTCTTAACAAGACAGGTGGTGTTATGGGGCCCAAAGATGTCATTGGTGATGTGGACCCCTGAGAATTTCAAGCCACTCATTCTTTCCACTGAAACCTCTTTAGTATCTTCCATTACCATTATGTTTTCAGCAAGCTGATTATCATTTTATTGGTATGATCTTCTAAAGAAAGCTCATAACACACTATGGTTTTGAAAATTGTATTTCTGCTCCAATGTTTTTTATTTTTCTTTAATGAAGTAACTGTACCTAAGCTACATAAAACTATAAATACCTGTAATTTATACTGATGCCTGTAGTGTTAATTAATATACTAAGAGGTTAATATTACTCTGTTGTGAGGTCAATTAAATTGTTTTGTATTGTATTCTTCTTTGCATTAGAGGGTCAGGGATAGACTGCCATGTTTAGTGGTCAGAGAAGCTCCCTCAAAAACTTAAAGAAAAACATGTGAATTAAATATTGGGACAATTTAGTTATTAGCAAAACATATTAGCTTGATGAACTAAATTGTCTACTTTCGTTTTTATAAAATCCAATATATTCTTAGTTATTGCTTTTTAAGCTTTGACTTTGCAAATACCATAATTCATTTACTGTGGACTATAAACCTGTTTTAATTTCTGCTAACCCTAAACAAGTGCAAAATAAATAACAGGACTATAAGAGACAACCGCCACTATTTGCATTTAGCTTTTAAAATGACAATTATGCAAATATTCCCAATGAAGTGATACATTTCTGTTCTAGTTGCTGTGAATGCCAGCATGATTCATTACCACAATTATTATTGCATCCATTATTAATAAGTACATTTATTTCCCACTTGCATTTGGTTGCATTTTTAAGAAATTCATATAAACAAACTGTGGGTCAAACTATTGCATGTGAGGGCAATGAGGGCAACACAATGGCTTGGTAGAGAGAGGCACTTTCTCATGAGTTCAAAGATCTGGGTTCAAATCTCAGCTGCCTGTCTGATGGAGATGGCAGGTTTTGTGTACGTCTGTGTGGGTTTTCCACTCACTCACTTAAAGCATGTGTATATTCAGATAGTGTAGCATCTCTAAAATTGCTAGATATGAGAGTATATGGTGATAAGATGCACTGTTAAGGACTGGTGTACCACCCAAGACTGTCCCTGAAACCTAAAGGGATAGCCTTTGGTTTCCAGCAGCCTTGTAATGGAGAAATTGTCCCTAAATGAACATTGGATCTATATGTGTGAAAAGAGTGCAATGCAAATATTCTTAATGTTACATGAAATGTGGTAGGCTAAAATATTTAAAAATGAAAAATAATTGTACAAAATATGATTACAGTCACTAACAGCTTAAACAGTTTCTGTAAATATAAGTCCTGGAATGATTAAGAAAATCTGCAAGAAATTCCAGTTGTGAAAATATATGATCTAATGCTGACTTCAATGTATATGACCTTAAACAAGTGTCAAACACTGAAATATGCATTAATATACTGTGCTGTACTTGTAAACCATGGTGTTGGCCATGCATATATTTTTGCTAATTTGTAGTTCAATTGGTTCAATTATAATAAAGCAATGAGAAGTGCTGAATTGGCGATGTGCCACAGAAATACTACAATGATTTTTCTAAAATATTTTTCTTACTCATGAAAGAGAAAAGTCTCCTCACCTTTGAATTATAGAACTACATCTGTAGACTTTCATCTGCAGCAGAAGAGTGCTTTTTGAGCTTTGAATTATGACAAGACATTTTCTTAAAAAAAAATTCTCTTTCAGTGTACCCACACTGTCGAATACGTGCCACTCCATTTTGACAGCAGATTTTCAAATGGCAGCATTTTTAAAATCCATATGCTTGTACCCTCTCATTCTGTGAATTTCCTAAACTATGTGTCTGGCTCCATTTCTTATAGTTTTATTACTCTAAAATCTATAATGGCTTTACTTGTGAGTCCCTGTTTCTCCACAGTGGTTAAATATATAGATTAGGATGGGTCAACAAGTTTCAGTAACAGCACTTTTAACCACAGCTCAAAGAAAGACACCACTGGAGTAATGAGAAGGTACTTAGAATTTCTTTAACTATAATCTTTGAAAAACACGGACATCCCCAAATGAAAAATCATTTGAAGGAGGCCAAAATTTATAACCAAAAGGAGATTTATTAGGAAAAGAATGATGCCTATTTTTGTACAAGTAAAAAACAATATAACAGAACACACAGAAGAAGGACCTGTGACCACTGTGAGCCTTCTTAACAGAGGTTTGATGTTCCTACCTATCTTGTCTGTTTGAACACAATTCTGGTACTGTGCCCAAGCACCGGAGAACTCCCTCCATCTCTCTCATTCTGACCATTTTTTCCTCTCATCAGTCAAGCATTTTCTCTTCTACATCTCCTGACTTCGGACTCCATTAGCCATTGGCGTAGAGCTGGCTTTAAACCAGTGCATGAAGTCGGTCAGTACATACAAGTATGGAGTACCAGCATCTGTCAGATTTAAGCAGCTACATACTGACAACCTTTGTTGCCAACAGTATTATTGAGCACACCACCATGCATCAAGTACCCCAAAGCTTGTTGATCTAATGTTAGTGTATCACTGTGCTCAAATCTCCAGAGAGTACCAGACTTGCATACATCTTCTTCAGGCACTGGTCTAAACATGAACATACTGTGACTTTCAGCCTACCACCAAATAAATTCTGGAGTAAGGCATGACCTTCCATTTCTTTCAAAAACACTAGACTAGAGTTCCTCCTAATGACCTTTGATATCCATGCACCCCTTTGGTAAGCTCTAACGGCCAATACCTTTTTTTTGGCAAAATCAGAAAACACAGTCAAGTGTTGGGTTATTGATAGTTTAGTGTCCCATAACATGCCTCCATTCAGATTGTACTTGATTACCCTTATGTAATGGTACTTCTGTCTCCCCTAACATAGACGTGGCATAGACAAGTACATTGTAGGGTACTCCCTCATAAATCTGCAAGGCCAATTTAGAGTCGCCAATTAATTTAGCACTTGTGTCTTTAGAATGTTGGAATAGACAACAATAACTTCCTGAAAAAAATACATTCAGGCATAGACAAATATCCATACTTTACAAAAATAGTGAAGGGGCCAGAATTTGAGTGCATTCCTCTGAAGCTGTGAGGCATCAGTGCTAAAAGTTGCAACACATTTATTAACATCAGTTATAATTAATTGCTCAGAACATTATTCTTATTCTTTCTTGTCTCACTACACACAATTTGCTTATGGACAGAACTGCCATTTCGAGAATATATTTGCTCATGCAGTGTCAACGTAGAGTCACCTATTAGTGTAACACTCATACCTTTGGCATGTGGGAGGAAATTTGCAAACTCCACACATAAAGTGACAGGTTTGAGATTTGAGCTTGATGTTAAGTGTGTTGTGAGAATTGTCTTTAAAAGAGTTTGAACATATTATTTCAATAAAAGAAGCAGCTTTCCGACAGTAAGCATATATCCTAAATCAGTCATTTTCTAACCTGCTTAGGTCCTCAACAGGGTGGCTGGGGGTACCAGCACCTATCTGAGCTAGTGTACAGTGGAAAGGCAGGAGCAGACCCTGGACAAGATGCCAGTCCATTACGGGGCGAACACACATACTGTACACGCACATGCGCAAACACACACACACCAACCACTCAATAGGGCCAATTTGGTATCACCAGTCCACCTAACCTGCAAGTCTTTACACAGTGGGAGGAATCTGGAGCACCCAGAGGAATCCCACGTTGACACTTTTTTGCCAGGGGGTTGAAGAAGCTGCATTGGATCTGGTTATAACTGATTGCACAACAGTGCTTCACTATAAGTCGCACCCCTACTGAATGTAAAGCTGCTGTTTTTTAGCATAGTTTACAAGCGACATTGCTGAATGCAAAGTTGTCTATGTCTGTGACATCCAAAGTGTGGATTTAGTTGTATGAGCTCTGAATATTGGAGACAGGGAAATGTGGAATTCATGAGCACTCCATCCCTCTCCAGTAAGAAAGCCTCTGTAATGAGAGGCAGGATTTGGATTTATTAGGCTGAGTAAGTAAGTCTTTCAATGAGCTGACTAAGAAGAGAGCAGACCAGATGATGATGTAATCAACAGAGAACTGACCAGAGACAGAGAATCAAATGTAATTACAAGATTGTGTGCTTCCTGAGACAATATCATGATGTATGGTTTGGATTGTCACATTTTTATTTTGCTTTTGCTTATGGCACTAGCTATTTGATGATAATATTTAAATATTACAACATATTAAACCTGCTTTCCTGCTTGTATGATTTTCTCTATTTTATTGCACAAAGTTGAGAAATTGAACTCTTTTCTCAGCCTGGGTCTATCAGAGGTGAGGGAGTGAGAACACTCCTAACAGAGAAGCCTTATAAGGCATGAAGTCTTAGGGCTCTGGAGACTAGTCCTGGGGGCAAGTGCATTAAAACTGGGAAATGTATATCCCAAAGGTTGGTAAGTGTAACAACAGACAAATGGGAGTAGCAGCCGAGTTGTAACATCTAACTTTAGTCTATCAGACATGAATATGTGCATTTGAAGTTAGTCTATGTTGTTGTCCTCAAAAGCCTTTCTCCTCAATAAAACATTTGGCACTGTGAGAGAGAAGGCAGGATGAATTTGATTCTACAGTAAAACATTTCCTAAAGCTGTCAGGCAGCAGCGCTAACCACTAATCACTTGAAAAAACGTGTTTGTTCTTGCCTCACTAGACATGTGTGATTTCATTCATACTGGGTCAATTAAGAGGTACCAATTAAATTACAGTAATCCCTCCTCTATCGCGAGGGTTGCGTTCCAGAAAGCGAAAAGTGAAAATCCGCGAAGTAGTAACCATATGTTTATATGGTTATTTTTGTATTGTCATGCTTGGGTCACAGATTTGCACAGAAACACAGGAGGTTGTAGAGAGAAAGGAGCTTTATTTAAACACAGCAAACAAACATTTGTCTCTTTTTCAAAAGTTTAAACTGTGCTCCATGACAAGACAGAGATGACAGTTCCGTCTCACAATTAAAAGAATGCAAACATATCTTCATGTTCAAAGTAGTGTGCATCAGGAGCAGAGAATGTCAGAGAGAGAGAGAAAAAAGCAAACAAAAATCAATAGGGCTGTTTGGCTTTTAAGTATGCGAAGCACCGCCGGACAAAGCAGCTGCAAGGATGTACAATGTAAAGGTAGTCTTTCAGCATTTTTTAGAGGAGCGTCCGTATCCTCTAGGCCAGTGTGCGAACAGCCCCTCTGCTCACACCCCCTCCGTCAGGAGCAGAGAATGTCAGAGAGAGAGAGAGAGAGACAGATAAAAACAAACAATCAAAATCAATACATGCCCTTTGAGCTTTTAAGTATGCGAAGCACCGTGCAGGAAGCATGTCGCTTGACAAAGCAGCTGCACAGAAGGGAGCAACGTGAAGGTAATCTTTCAGCATTTTTAGACAAGCGTCCGTATCGTCTAGGGGTACGAACAGCCCCCCTGCTCACACCCCCTCCGTCAGGAGCAGAGAATGTCAGAGCAAGAGAGAGAGAGAGAGAGAGAAAAGCAAACAATCAAAAATCAATACGTGCTGTTTGATCTTTTAAGTATGCGAAGCACCATGCAGGAAGCATATCGCTTGACAAAGTAGCCATATGTAAGCCCATCAAGGAAGAGAGCAATGTGAAGATAATCTTTCAGCGTTTTTTGAGGAGCAGTCGTATATTCTAGGGGTGCGAACAGCCCCATGCTCACAATATATTTGAGGAGTTTTATTTAATATGTAATATGCGCTCTGGTTGGGTAGCTTCTCAGCCATCTGCCAATAGCGTCCCTTGTATGAAATCAACTGGGAAAACCAACTGAGGAAGCATGTACCAGAAATTAAAAGACCCATTGTCCGCAGAAATCCGCAAACCAGCAAAAAATCCGCGATATATATTTAAATATGCTTACATATAAAATCCACGATAGAGTGAAGCCGTGGTCGAAGCACGATATAGCGAGGGATTACTGTAATATGCATGTGTTCAGGATGTGGTAGAAAAACTACCTGTAGGCACTGAATGTACATAGGGACCAGCTGAGAGGCCACAGCTCTAATAAGTCAACTTTATTTGAAAATTAGACTAAATCTTTGTTTACTGTACATAGATGTGTATTCAGTGATGCCAGGATTGGAGACAACCTCCAAGATTCCAAATTGTATAACCTGGTAAAATACTGGGAAATTGGGTGGATTATATATGCAAATTGTTTATTAATCTCCATATCTGTCTCCACAGACAATTTCAGTATTTCCTGTAAATCAAACAGACAGTGACCAGGCTAGGACTGGACCTATGGTCCCTGGAACTGTGAGGGTGCAATCCTAATTAATCTGCTACTGTTCTTCACAGTTTGAAAAACACATTATCCTAACTGTAAGCTTAGGCCAAACAAGCTTATAATAAAAACAAAAAATTCTGTCTTGAAAAGAAAAATTCATATGGACAGCATTTTTTTACCAGCTTGACATATTAAGCACAGCTCTGAATTGAAAAAAATTATTAGCAGTGTAAGTAAAAATTTACATTAACCAGCACAAAATTACCCTATTTAAAGCAAAATGTGAAATTAAGATAAACAATTCTAAGTAGGCAGGTTACACAATCAATTTGTGTAAATAATAAAATAATAATAATCACTCAAACAAAAATGTAAAGGAGTACTGCATATTCAGTCATTTTGAGGAAAGCATGTTAATGGTAAAACCACTTGATGGTTGCCAGGCAACCAGGCTGAACAGGAGGTAAATGTCAAGATCCATCCCCCAAAAAGTATGCTCATATTAATGCTTGCCTTACTAAGTGTAAAAGTATGTAGGATCTGGTCAACCAGGGAAAGCAGTGCAACAGTAAAAAAAGAGCACCTCTACTAACATGAACAACCAAAGCCAAAGTGTTTTATGTACACAAACACTACATGGCTCATTTTTTATGTCTTGAAGGTATTGGTTTTTGTAAGATGAAATACATCTGATTTCAAACTGAAGCTATTTTTTCAACTAAAAGGTAAACAAAAATGTAAAGTTATGTATTCTTGTTAATTTAGTTTTAATAAATACTTAAATAATACTCAAGCAGGATGAAACTATATTGCAAGTAAACACTTTCACGGTGAGTAGGCGTGATGAAGAATGACCCATGGTTGAGGTTTCAGTTGAACCTGACCCCTCTTGGGATGTTACAGCATAAGTTCACATATTTTCCCTCCATGCATATGTATGAAACTTTCTACCCCTGAAATGCAGATCTTATACTGACAAGGACTACAATTATTCCATCTGTCCTCATCTCCTCATTAACCTACCAAGAATCAGGCCAGACAATAACCATATTTATTCAAACTGATTTACTTCATGGATCTAATATATGCCTGAATAGAAAGATGTGCAGATGCCAAACCTGGTTTATTCAATGAGCCACAGCCAAGTCAGTTCCAGCTGAGATTGCATTTGTCATTTCACATTTTGTTTCTGCACAGCCATGATTAACTTCATGTGAAGTCTGGAACAAAGCACTGGTAGATTAAAAATAATAACAAAAAAAAATTGGATCCATTCTGTTACAGGCTGTCTGAAGCTGAGTAGATACAACAAGAAACACAATGTCGAAAACATCACTCTTACATCCTTTTTTCTATTACAGAGAGGTTCAATGCAAAACAGGTAAACTTTTTGGTGAGACACCAGTCTCATGAATTCCATTGAGTTATGAGAGAAAACTTAATTTCCATGAAAAAATGAAAATAAAGGTCATATGAAATTCACATAGAATGTTACCATACTGGAAGTATACCCTAAGTTTCAGGAATTAACAGCCACACAAGCTCTGGAACCTCTAAAAAACACTTAATGAATTACATTTATTACACTGAAAATGATATGTCTATTTCAGATGTGTTACTTCTACAGATATAATTCCCCAAAGAAGCATTTTTGGTGAAGCAGTTCACAGTCAAATCCTAGAAAGAGTGGAGTGTTGTCTTCCTCTTCGGACAGCTGCTCACCCGTTATCTGAAGAGATTACTTCATAGTCTTCTTCATAAGTGAAGTTGGAGATGATTGTGAAATTGACCAATACAGATATTGCAGTCATTCAAGACATTAAACTGGAATACACATGTGAGGAGGGAACTAAGTCCTTGGAAGAAGCTGTTAAATTATTAGTGGGTATACTTTCTCATCCTCACCTACTCTATGAGCTCTTTGTAGTGACCAAAAGAATGAAAATCAGGAAAATGGTCACTGGACCCACTATTCATGAAAGAGTCAGGGGCTAAGTAATATTGGAAGATATAATTCAAACTTTATTTTATATCCACTGTCGTACATGTTTGCATGGGAGGCAGCTAAAGGGCTCAAATGAAGGTAATTCTACACCAGATCAGGAGATGGCAGAGTGCACTGATCCTTTCTCTTTTTCATCGGCAGACCGACCATGAGAAATTTCACCTGGATTCGATGACGCAACTTGCGGTTCTTGTCATGATGACGACACTTACATTTCCAGGCCCGATAACGTCCATTCCAGCTCCAGGTCTGATGACATCACTTCCCCTGCCTGACTTTAAAACCACCATGTTTGCCTGTCTGTTTGTTCTTGTTTTGGACTGAAGTGTGTACAAACTTTGAACCGTAACCTTCACTTTTGGCGGCCTTTTTCAAGTATACGTCAGCTGCCCCAGAACCTCTGTCTGTGTCTGTTTGGATCCTTGCACAGCACATACTTTTTCTTTGGTGTGATTCACTCAATTAACTACATATATTTCACCCTTAAGATTTTCTAATTCTGGAATGTATTATTCAGTCATTCTTATTTTCTGTGCAAAAGAATGAACGAAAACAAATGCAAATGGTAGGATTTACAAGAATACCTGCCTTTCTGAGCTTAGATCGTCAAAGATGAAAAAGAAACATTTATTATTCTTAATCATATTTGTTTGATGTTACTGGTTAAAATTGCACATTCTGTGCTTTCTGGTTTAACATATTTTCAAGGGTTTAAATGTATCCAGTAGCTAATTTTTATTGTTCATATTAAGAATTTGTTTATTAAGCTTTTCAAATATCTAAAAATGTCAGTGCAGTTGACAACCTTGATTTTCAGACTTGTTTTTACTAAGTATCAGGTTACTGGGGGACAGACTGCTGAACACAAGACAGGGACCAACCTTGGATGATAATGTTAGTCCATCTCAGGTAAATTAAAAGATGTAATTGAACCCATTCTAAACGTTATTCAATATTAGGAGAAAAGAATTTTCAAGCGAAAATTTCAATGAAAAATATTTCAGTAACTTTGTATGCATATTGGTGGCAGCCTAATTGTTTGAATAGGAACTGACGGGGTGGATTAATGAATAGTGCAATTAATGTAAAAGAAAACAACCAATTAAGAATGAAGGACTTTGGGACAAAGCAGACACTAGATCTAAAGGAAAGGAATGATATATCTACATGACACAAAAGAACATACTCCGTTATTAAAGACAAGATTGAGAATAGTCAAAATGATAGTAGAATGGCAACATACATTTATTATGTTACTTTCTTGATCTCCTGCCATGTGACCTCAATAGCATTTTGAAAAAGAACAGATTTCAAACAAGAAGACATTTCAGGTTTAATCTTGTGTCTGCCTGCTTCATTATCTTTATAGACAGCATAAAGGACTATACCAATTTACTTCAACATTTGTATCTGCCAAGTGAAATTTTGTCAGTCGTATTAAATCAGCCATGTCACCAGCACTCCAAGATAATGCAATCAGTAGCAGTTTTATGAATGTTATGAATGGTGATGAAGTGGATGAAACTGTTCATTTACCAGTCATTCTACATCCACTTTCTTACTGGTGTAACAATTGAAAGATTAAGTTTGTGAGTATAAGCACCTGAAATGAGGTTCCTTGTAGTACAGTAGAACTGCTGCATATCCAAATCAGGCAATGTGGGCATGTAGTTAGGATTGCTCCTAGGCACCTGCCACCATGGGAGATGTGTAAGGCATGGCCCTCTGGGGGAAGACTGAGGGTAAAACCCAGAGATTATATCATTCGACTGTTTTAGTATTCCCCTGAAACATCTGGAGAAAGGTGCTGAGGATAGGGAGCCCTGGTCAGTATAGCTCAGCTAGCTGCTACTGTGATCCTCACCAGGAAAAGTGGCAAAAATTGATGATGGTAATAACCTCTTAAAATATTAAATTTTCTATTTTTATACAACATCCTTCTACTGCTTCATCAGTTGGTTGGTTCAGACCATTTTTTGAGCACCTCTCATTTGTTCATAGGTGATTTACATCCCTTGTCGATTAATAGTATAGATTATACCACATTTTAGTATACTTTGGAAATACAGGATGTTTACATTTTTGTGTATATAAATGATAGTGACTTGAAAAGGTTGTTTTTTCAGTGTTAATCAAATAATTACTGTTATATACAACACTTTTCATAGTAAGAACCAGGCTCTTGATATGCCATATGCAAAATGTATATACTTAGTATTGTTTAAGAAGCTTAAGAAGCAGATCAGTGTATCTGCATTTAATAATTTTCAAAAAGAAATATGTCCAACTTGAAGCAACAAAAGTTTTAATGTAAGAAAACCTGTCTCCTGTGCTTCTCCATATAACAAAAGGGATCTGAAAATAGTCATTTTATTGCATATTCCTGGTACTATTTTTCTTGAGGAAGGGATACATTTCCTATTCACTTGTATGACAGTGATGGCCTTCGTGTAAGTAGTTCTCACATAAATATGTAAGTAAATCAATACGATATTGAAACATGTAGTGTGATTTTGTCTTTTGAGAGGAAACCATGCCCCTTGGGGTGAAAGGTTGCTGCAGAGGAAGACAAGCACTGAGGTAGCCGGTCTTCTTTTAAAATGACTGAACCTCGTAATATTGGTGTTTCTGTTTGAAAATGACTCATATAAGCTATTTTAAAAAGTGTGTGTTACCTCAAAATCAGTGCTCGGCAACTTTCTTGGCATGAAAAAGAGACATATTTGATCAATTTTTATGCTTTGGTTTTCTGTTCAAGCCCAGTGCCCCATGATTACCATTATAAAATGGCATAACTGGCTATGCACTTTTTAAAATTTATATAAAACACCTAACTTTAGAATATAGTTTAGCATTGGCATATGCATATATATGAAAAAACATCAAGTTGATTAAAACTGAACTTATCCTTTAAGCACAGATGGAAACACATATTATAAATTGTCATACTGAGTATAAACATCCATCCATCCATTTTCCAACCCGCTGAATCCGAACACAGGGTCACGGGGGTCTGCTGGAGCCAATCCCAGCCAACACAGGGCACAAGGCAGGAACCAATCCCGGGCAGGGTGCCAACCCACCGCAGGACACACACAAACACACCCACACACACACCAAGCACACACTAGGGCCAATTTAGAATCGCCAATCCACCTAACCTGCATGTCCTTGGACTGTGGGAGGAAACCGGAGCGCCCGGAGGAAACCCACGCAGACACGGGGAGAACATGCAAACTCCACACAGGGAGGACCCGGGAAGCGAACCCGGGTCCCCAGGACTCCCAACTGCGAGGCAGCAGCGCTACCCACTGCGCCACCGTGCCGCCCCTGAGTATAAACATTTTCTACAAAATGTACCATTGGATGTGTTACAGTCTAGCTTTCAGTGAAGGATAAGAAAAGAATAATAGTGCTTAACAGTAGTCAAAGTAAACAAGTCTCATTTCCTATCCTTTATTTCCAGGATATATTGGAACATGCATAATATTTCATAAAAACAAGAAAAATAGGAATGTTCTAAAACTTTTGACCATTTCAGCAAAGGCTTTCTTACTACCACTCAGTCTGTAAAACCTGAAAGTCAAAGTCTTCCCTTGACAATTGGAAGTGAGGTTTACCTAACACTCCAGCCATATTTTAATTGTTGGTACACAATATTTCAGAGACAGACTAGGTATCTATATTTTAGTGTAAATAAATTAATGTTATTACATTATTTTTTCCTCAGCGATATGCGCACCATGTTCAGTAGTAGTAGTTAGTGGTAGTAATGGTATTGTCACACATACAGATTAGTCAAATTCTTACTTACATTTCTGGCCACCATGCAACATGTTGCCACTCTCTAGTTCAATGATCACAAAAATGTATTAAAATGCAGAAGTTTGTTTAATTTATGAAAAACACAAATTGTAACACGTTTATATAAAAACAACTTTTTGTAATGCTAGAAAAGTGTGAAATTTTTAACATATCTCACAAACTTTATTAACTATGGATGAAAGTCATGTACTGGCCTTTAGGTAATAGAAAGTACCAGATTCAATGAAGCAAATCCAGACATGTGTGGGCTTCACAACTTTTTATTGGAAACACTAGGGGGCTGTGCCCTTTGCTTGCCAACCCTTGTGGGCCGGTGCACAGCTGAACCGCTCAAAAGCCATCGAGGCACCCCTCTGTTAGAGAAAGTGATTGTATTTAAACAGTTGGTATATAGAAGAGTATGTGGAACATGGGAGAAAAATGGTTTGGTCCCTAGTTATTACAGATAGAAAATCAGTTACTTGAGTATTTCACTACAACTGTCTATTTTAAATACTAATGAATAATAAAGCATAGTAAAAAGTAAAAGTAAAAAGTAGACATAAAAAGGTAAAACGTAATAAAAAGTAAATAAAAAAATAAATTACATTAATGCCTTGTCAAAAACAATATTATGAATTACTTATGAATATCCTCTAACTTACATTATATAAATTTTTTTTGTACTTCTGTTTGTGTATTTTTTGGAATATTTTTCTCTTTCTCATTTAATGGACGATTCGTTGTGTTCTTGATTTTCATCATATGCAGCTCTTTTTTGTTCATTTCCTTTTTTTCGATGTTCATTATCAGCTCTTGCTGCTGTTTTTCTATCGCAATCTAAAATTTGACGTTCTTGAATAGATGATTTGCTTTTCTGCATTGCCATTATATCTGACGGCGTTGAAGGGAGAGTTAGCAGTACTGAGAGTGTCACAGGGTGGTACGGAGAGAGGATGTGCGCAGTAGGAGTAATGAATGGGCAAACAGTGTGTAAGGGAGTGGTCAAGGATGAATAACACGTACACAATGGAAAATGTTTTTAATGTAATAGATATTACTACTTTTTGCATATTTACTGTCCTCATCAAGAAGACAACACAAAGTTTGTATTGGCACCTGTAGCTGAAGAGACTTTCAAGAAGCTGAAAGATTGGTTCACTTCTAATGCGCTTCTTACGCGCCTTGATTGTTTTAGAGCCTTTGAACAAGAAGCAGATGCATATCACAAAGGTTTCATGATACTGGTAAACTGATCTCTTGTGCGTACTTTTCAAACAAACTTTTTGCTGCCAAACAGAAATATAATGTTAGTAACAGGAAACAGTTAAGATATTAATATAGCTTTTGAAGAGTAGTGTAATTTGCTCAAGAGAGCCAAACGTCTGTTTACCATATATAAAATATCTAAAGACAGTAAAAGAGTCTTAATGCTTATCAGGCAAAATGGACACTATTCTTCAGCTGCTATAATATGGGGATTTCATACAGGACTGGTTAAAAGTAACTGAAGGATGATGGTCTTTCTAGACATTTTAAAAACCCAAAACCTAGTAATAAAACCAGAATCAATTTTACCACCTGTATGTTTTTAGCTAGTTAGTGAGAGAAAAACTATATCTGACAATGATCTGGATGGGAAGAAATTCATGACTGATAAGGATTGCAAATTAGATCTTCAGTGTGGTTATGTCTCTTTAAGTGATGGACATCTAGACATTACTAAGTCTAATAAGTTAATGAAAAGGTATTTCAGGTGACCCACAATGAATCTAAACACAGCAGAATTCATTAAGGGTTGCAATATGCAGTAGCACATAGACTATTTCTGGTGGTGCTATAGATCCCTTGTAACCCATACCTCCTCCACATTGACCATGGTGGGAAAACTGAAGTTTTAGCATCATTTCACTTTCCAGAAAATGGGTTCATTTAAAGTTCATGCCTTAGAATAATTGTTCATAATATTTTCATGTTTATTATTGTTTAATATGAACAATGTCATTTTATTATGTTTCTAACAGGTATAGATAAATTATTTATTTCAATGATGGCAGTTGCTGTCGTATGGTATATAATGTTATCATGCTGGAGATATTTAACGTGCTAGCTCTTGAGTATACTCAGAAACAAAACAATTCCTTTGTGTGCTATTTAGGAGAAGGATTATTAAACTTGGGGTCTGCAGTTTTTACTTAGCTTTTTTTTTTTCTTTGAGCAAGACAAAGGGTTTTCCTGTGCCTTTTTTCATGTACTGACTTCTGCCTGGTCACTTAGTAAAGTGAGCTTAATTTCCCATTGTTTTTATCTTTAAAGTAAAAGCTCCCGTGAGTTGCTATAACATTTTCTATCTTAGCCAATGTATCTTCATAAAAGCTTTCCTCTTAGTCAGCCAGGCTAAGTAGATATAAAATCCTAGCAAGCAGACTTCTCCTTATGGGTATAACAAAAATGGCCAAGCCATAATGTAATTGAATGACTATTGAAGCTTGTATTTATGATGAAAATCTGGAAGTGCAGAAATTTCTGACACTTTGTTTCTGAATGCTTTGGCCCTGTAAGACATCAGCTGTGGAACTAAATTAGCAGACATTGCAGCTATTTTTGTCGAGATTGTTTAATTAGAAGTACTGGGCTGTCTGGTAAGGAGCAATGTGCTGTACTTCTCAGTTTCTCTAGAAACACCAGGAAAGGCGTTTACCATTTTGGACATAATATATAGACAATATCTAAATATACAGATATAAATAAAAATGTAGATGGATTTATGCTTTGTCAAATTTTAATAATGTTCCTGCAGTTTATTTATGACAAAATTACGATAACAGTTTCAACAAAACCCCTCCTCGAACCGCCACCTTATCGTGGTAGAGGGGTTTGCGTGTCCCAATGATCCTAGGAGCTCTGTTGTCCGGGGCTTTATGCCCCTGGTAGGGCCAACCAAGGCAAACTGGTCCTAGGTGAGGGATGAGACAAAGTGCGGTTCAACAGACCTCCTATGACGAATAAAAAATTTGGACGGCGTATTTTCCCTCGCCTGGACGTGGGTCACTGGGGCCCCCTCTGGAGCCAGGCCTGGAGGTGGGGCTCGTTGGCGAGCGCCTGGTGGCCGAGCTTGCACCCATGGGGCTCGGCCGGGCACAGCCCGAAGAGGCAACGTGGGTCCCCCTTCCCATGGGCTCACCACCTATGGGAGGGGCCAAGGAGGTCGGGTGCAGTGTGAGTTGGGTGGTGGCCGAAGGCGGGGACCTTGGCGGTCCGATCCTCGGCTACAGAAGCTGGCTCTTGGGACGTGGAATGTCACCTCTCTGAAGGGGAAGGAGCCTGAGCTTGTGCGTGAGGTTGAGAGGTTCCGGCTAGATATAGTTGGGCTCACCTCAACGCACAGCTTGGACTCTGGAACCAATCTCCTTGAGAGGGGCTGGACTCTCTACCACTCTGGAGTTGCCCCCGGTGAGAGGTGCCGAGCGGGTGTGGGTATACTTATTGCCCCCCGACTTGGAGCCTGTACATTGGGGTTTACCCCGGTAGACGAGAGGGTAGCCTCCCTCCGCCTTCGGGTGGGGGGACGGGTCCTAACTGTTGTTTGTGCGTATGCACCGAACAGCAGTTCAAAGTACTCACCCTTTTTGGAGTCCCTAGAGGGTGTGCTAGAGGGCATACCTTCTGGGGACTCCCTCATACTGCTGGGGAACTTCAATGCTCACGTGGGCAATGACAGTGAGACCTGGAAGGGCGTGATTGGGAGGAATGGCCCCCCCGATCAGAACCCGAGTGGTGTTTTGTTATTGGACTTCTGTGCTCGTCACGGATTGTCCATAACAAACACCATGTTCAAGCATAGGGGTGTTCATATGTGCACTTGGCACCAGGACACCCTAGGCCTCAGTTCAATGATCGACTTTGTGGTCGTGTCGTCGGACTTGCGGCCACATGTCTTGGACACTCGGGTGAAGAGAGGGGCGGAGCTATCAACTGATCACCACCTGGTGGTGAGTTGGCTTCGATGGAGGGGGAGGATGCCGGTCAGGCGTGGTAGGCCCAAACGTGTTGTGAGGGTCTGCTGGGAACGTCTGGCAGAGCCCCCTGTCAGAAGTAGCTTCAACTCCCACCTCCGGCAGAACTTCGACCATGTCCCGAGGGAGGTGGGGGACATTGAGTCCGAATGGGCCATGTTCCGTGCCTCTATTGTTGAGGCGGCTGACCGGAGAATGTGGCCGTAAGGTGGTCGGTGCCTGTCGTGGCGGCAATCCCCGAACCCGTTGGTGGACACTGGCGGTGAGGGATGCCGTCAAGCTGAAGAAGGAGTCCTACCGGTCCCTTTTGTCCTGTGGAACTCTGGAGGCAGCTAATAGGTACCGGCAGGCCAAGCGGAATGCAGCTTCGGTGGTTGCTGAGGCAAAAACTCGGGCATGGGAGGAGTTTGGGGAGGCCATGGAGAACGACTTTCGGACGGCTTCGAGGAGATTCTGGTCCACCGTCCGGCGTCTCAGGAGGGGGAAGCAGTGCAGTGTCAACACTGTATATGGTGGTGATGGTGCGCTGCTGACCTCGACTTGGGACGTTGTGAGTCGGTGGGGGGAGTACTTCGAAGACCTCCTCAATCCCAATAACATGCCTTCCAATGAGGAAGCAGAGCCTGGGGACTCGGAGGTGGGCTTCCCCATCTCTGGGACTGAGGTCACCGAGGTGGTCAAAAAACTCCTTGGTGGCAGGGCCCCGGGGGTGGATGAGATACGCCCGGAGTTCCTCAAGGCTCTGGATGTTGTAGGGATGTTGTCTTGGTTGACACGTCTCTACAACATCGCATGGACATCAGGGACAGTGCCTCTGGATTGGCAGACCGGGATGGTGGTCCCCCTCTTTAAGAAGGGGGACCGGAGGGTGTGTTCCAACTACAGAGGGATCACACTCCTCAGCCTCCCTGGAAACGTCTATTCGGGGGTTCTGGAGAGGAGGGTCCGTCGGATAGTCGAACCTCGGATTCAGGAGGAACAGTGTGGTTTTCGTCCTGGTCGCGGAACAGTGGACCAGCTCTACACCCTTAGCAGAGTCCTGGAGGGTGCATGGGAGTTCGCCCAACCAGTCTACATGTGTTTTGTGGACTTAGAAAAGGCGTTCGACCGTGTTCCTCGGGGGATCCTGTGGGGAGTGCTCCGGGAGTATGGAGTACCGGACCCCCTGATAAGGGCGATTTGGTCCCTGTACAACCAGTGTCAGAGCTTGGTCCGCATTGCCGGCAGTAAGTCAAACCCGTTTCCAGTGAGAGTTGGACTCCGCCAGGGCTGCCCTTTGTCACCGATTCTGTTCATAACTTTTATGGACAGAATTTCTAGGCGCAGCCAGGGTGTTGAGGGGGTCCGGTTTTGTGGACTCAGGATTGGGTCACTGCTTTTTGCAGATGATGTTGTCCTGTTTGCTTCATCAGGCCGTGATCTTCAGCTCTCTCTGGATCGGTTCGCAGCTGAGTGTGAAGCGGCTGGGATGGGAATCAGCACCTCCAAATCCGAGACCATGGTCCTCAGCCGGAGAATGGTGGAGTGCCCTCTCAGGGTTGGGAGCGAGATCCTGCCTCAAGTGGAGAAGTTCAAGTATCTCGGGGTCTTGTTCACGAGTGAGGGAAGAATGGAGCGTGAGATCGACTGGCGGATCGGTGCGGCGTCCGCAGTGATGCGGGCTCTGCATCGGTCTGTCGTGGTGAAAAAGGAGCTGAGCCATAAGGCAAAGCTCTCAATTTACCGGTCGATCTATGTTCCTACCCTCACCTATGGTCATGAGCTATGGGTAGTGACCGAAAGAACGAGATCGCGAATACAAGCGGCTGAAATGAGTTTCCTCCGCAGGGTGTCTGGGCTCTCCCTTAAAGATAGGGTGAGAAGCTCAGTCATCCGGGAGGGGCTCAGAGTAGAGCCGCTGCTCCTCCGCATCGAGAGGAGTCAGATGAGGTGGCTCGGGCATCTGATCAGGATGCCTCCTGGACGCCTCCCTGGTGAGGTGTTCCGGGCACGTCCAACCGGGAGGAGGCCCCGGGGAAGACCCAGGACACGCTGGAGGGACTATGTCTCCCGGCTGGCCTGGGAACGCCTCAGGATTCTCCCGGAAGAGCTAGAAGAAGTGGCCGGGGAGAGGGAAGTCTGGGCATCTCTGCTCAAGCTGCTGCCCCCGCGACCCGACCTCGGATAAGCGGAAGAGAATGGATGGATGGATGGGTTTCAACAAAACAGACTTTGTTCCATGCATTAGGCATACCTGTCAAGTCAGAAGTGAGACTTCCTGTGCATCATTCAGTGAAATACCTCAGACATGCTTTGTTTTTATTTTGTGAATATGTAGTAAATCCATTTATAGCACAGGACAAATGATCAAAATGCAAAATAGGCAATGAACATGGAAACACATTTTATAAATTGTCTTACTGAGTATAAATGTTTACTAGGAAATGTACCATTGGATTTGTTAGTTCTAGTTGTCAGTAAAGAAGAAGAAAAGAATGCAATGTAAATATTGAAATATGTTTGTTTTTATATTAGATATCTGGAGGACCACATTTCTCCGGAAAAGTAAATATATGTTAATGCCACTTTTCCCTGAAAGCAGATGTTCTGAAGCTTTTCAACTAATCACTTTTCATCTATGCATTATACAGCTTCCTTCTCTACAACTGTTCCTTTCTCTCTCGCTATGCATACTGGGTTAGAATGTTTTAACAATATCGTTCTCATTTACAGTGAAAGAAATCACACATTTTACGGTTGAGAAGATACCTTTATGTTGATTCTGTTCATTTTTTAAAGCAGGTCTTCACTGGAATTTACCAGGTTTAGTAGTTTTTAGTTGATTTAGTAGTTTATTCCACATTCCCACAACTCTTTGTGTAATAAAGAGCTTTCGGATTTTCCTTTCAAATAGACTTTATAAACCTATAAAGTTAATTTTCACTTGTGTTTGTAAGTACAGACTTTGTTATTTTGAATGAATTTCCTATAGTAACTTTAAAAATGTAGCTACCTGATTTTTGTTATAATTCTACAAGTTTTGGAGCATTGTATGCATTATTTTGAACTGTTCTAGACATTTGTTATTATGTTTAGAGTTATGTCTTTAATTATTTATTTATTTTTTCAATAATTTTTATTGTTTTTCCACTGGGCCATGTTGTTCTCCTTATTTGGATATAGCACCCCCATTTTGTTATTAATTTACATGCACAGAGACCCACCATTGCCATCCCATGACAGCTGGAGGTCACATCAGATGGCATCATCATGACTATGTAATTTAAGGGGGCATCACATTATGTTTGGTATCCAAGTTGCTTGCTGCAATTTAAAGCCCAAATCACGATTAGCTAGCTTCTGTAATTCGTTGGGAATGCCTACAACAGTTCAAAATAATGCATACAATACTCCAAAACTTGTAGAATTATTCCACAAATCGTGTATCTACTTTGGGACTTTTGCTTGTATTTTTTTGGTAAACATTTTGTCTCTGATGTTCAGATCCTTTTTTATCTTTTGATTTTTGGTCCCTGCTCTTTTGTTTTAACTTTGAATAAGATACAATTTAATTTTACTCCTTTCTCTGTTCAAAACTGGAACATTAGACTCTGCGATGAATGTAACTCTGCTCTCAGAAGGTGGCATGGAGAATTCCAACTAACTTCTCTTGATTTAAATTTAGCACTTGTTATATTATACATGATGACTTCATTAGTTTCTAAATTGTTTCTGCACTTTGCCTACTAAGCCAAAATATTATGCCAAACTAGAAAAACATTTCTCTATTATAGCAAATTTTTATTGTGGACAAAATTTGATGGGTATTTGTTAATATTTGAATTGTTTATTTAACCTTCTCAATTTTCAACTTTCCTTTTATTTGTTGGCATCTTTTCTCGTTAAAACTGATTAAGTCTGTGTTTGTTTTGCAATTTCTTAGTACATTTTCTTTAATTTTTCACTTAAGCTGGCACTTAAGTCTTCAATTTGCCTCAAGAATGATTTAAGAAATGAAGAGGTAGGGGAAGTGATGGCGAAGTGAAATTAATATCGTAAAATGAAACCAACAATGTTAACTAATTTTTAAGTTAAATAAGAACAAAAATAAAACACCCCAACCCAACCAGCAAACCTGAGACAGCTAATTAGACAGAAAACACAATAAGAGAGAGAGAAAAAAAAACACACAGGAACGCAAGGCAAAGTAAGGGAGAAAAAAAAACCAAGAAAAGTTGAACAGGAGAAACTGTCTCATGGAGCAACGCCCAACCAGCTCTTTACTAACTTAAGAGAATGAAGCCAGTTGTGAATAGATGAGCCAGATGAGCTGTTTATCTGGAATGCAGAAATTTTGAGAAGGATAAAATTGTAAAATGATGACTTCCAGACTACAGGACAGACAAGGGGAGGAGATTTCCAGTGAGAGGCTAAAAGCAATAATGCATTCAGCACCTGGGAGAAAATGAGGACAGAGAAGAATGGTCTTGGAAGAAGAGGACCTGAGGGCACATAGGAATAGGAAAAGAAAGAATCATAGAGAAGGATTCAATCACATAGCACCAGAGATTCACATGTGGAGGAAAGTGCCAGAGAAGGAACATGTGGAGGAAACAGAACATGTAGAAGAAAGTGCCTTTAAGAGGACATATATGATTTAGGGGATCTAATTCTAGTCCCATTAGATAGAGTCTCTGAGGATTAGGGTACAGTCTATGTGTGGTGTCTAAGCACAGAACCCCAGAATGCAAATGTTCTATTTGTGATTGGTCTGAAAAAGTGGGATGGGAACTTTGTGAAAAAAACAAGGTATGCTGGGTGCTGATGATGGAATTGAAATAAAAAGCTGTTGTTTGTTGTTACCTAAAAGGTCTGCTGCTCATTTTTTTGCCATAAAAACCCTCACAAACCACCACCTTTTTGGTGAGTAGGCAAAAGACAGAACAGTGGCGACGTGGATGGGATAGGAGCAAACGCAATATGGCTTTTGGTAAGCCGGAAGATTTTCACTTCGAAGAAAGTGAGGAAAGTTTCGAAGCCTATTTAGAGAGGCTAGAGCAATATTTTGAAGCTAATGGTCTCCAACGCACGGATGAAAAGACGAAAGCTGTATTTTTAACAATAGTTGGAAAGAAAGCACATAGTTTGCTAATGGACTTATGTGCGCCATTGAAACCATCCCAAAAGACGTTTCCGGAGCTCGTAGAGCTTTTGAAAAAACACTACATGCTGAGAACAAATTTTATTGCCAAGAGATGCAAGTTCCATGCTAGAAATCAACTGGATGGAGAATCAGTGAGCAAGTATGTCGCTATTCTGAGAAAGTTAGCAGCAACCTGCAAATTCGGAACTTTTTTGGATGAAGCACTGCGTGATAGATTCCTATGTGGTGTTAAAAGCGCAGAGCTGAGGGATAGGTTGTTGAATGCGGCTCACAGCAAAGACTTGACTTTAGCCCTGGCAATTGAAATTGGATTAGCGTACGATTTAACAAAGAACAGTGTGCAACACTTTGCTCAGAGGACGCTTAAAACTAACGTCTTAAAAGAAAAGTTGACCATGAAAACTAAAGGTTTTGGAAAGAAACCGGAGGTCATAGAGAAAGCGTGTTATCGATGTAATGGCAAGGGTCACCTACCTGATAACTGCAGATATAAAGACATGGAGTGCCGCGAGTGCAAGAAGAGAGGGCATATCGCTCGCGCTTGCCGTGCATGCCAGGAAGGCCAAAATAATAAACCTGCAAAGTGGACAAGGCACCTAGATATTGCTGAAACAGACACCGCCTATGCAGTATTTCAGCGAACGTCGGAACCTTCACGAAGGATACAGGCTGGACCGCTCGTTGGTGGGGCGTCTCAGCACAGGGACGCTGAAAGGCTTGCCTTAAAGCAGTTTGAGATACAAGGACAAGAAGTTGATTTGACAACAGACTACAGCCCGGTTTTTGAAGGTGACATACAAGGAACTGAGTTATTTTCTTTAGAGACTACCAGAGACAGTAATAAGCCCTACTATGTATATGTGAGTATAAATGGTGTCAGAGTGAAAATGGAGATCGATACAGGTGCAGCTGTATCAGTCATTTCTGAGAAACTGTACAATTGTAAATTTAAAAAGATAACCTTAAGCCCTGCTAATTGTAATTTGAAGACTTATAGTAATGAAATGCTTTCTCTAAAAGGAAAAATCAGTTTTGGGTAAAATGTGAAGAATGTGTAAAAAATTTAGCCTTACTGGTGGTTCCTAATACAAGAAATTGTATAAGACGAAATAAAGAACAAAAAAAAAAAAAAACAAAGGAAATGGGCCAGCATTGATGGGTAGAGAGAAATTTTGTAAGCCACGCACAGTACCATACGCGTTACGTGAAGCAGTAGAAAGGGAGCTGTCTAAATTACAGGATGAAGGTGTTATTTGCCCCATTAGTTACAGTGAGTGGGTGGCCCCAATTTTTTGTATTCCAAAGAAAGATAATACTGTGAGAGTCTGTGGAGATTATAAGGTAACAATCAACCCGGGTTTGGAAATAGAGCAGTACCCCTTGCCTAAAGTGCAAGATTTATTTACAAGACTGTCAGGGGATCAACAGTTCACCAAACTTGATTTGTTACAAGCATATCAGCAGGTGGAGCCGGAGGAAGGCTCAAAACCCTACCTTACCATAAATACACATAAAGGCTTGTTCACATATAATAGGCTTCCATATGGGGTTGCTAGTGCCCCTGCCCTTTTTCAGAAAATCATGGACCAAATATTACAAGGCCTAGATGGTGTAATATGTTATCTGGATGATATATTAATAACGGGAAGGGACTTGGAAGAGCATTTGAGAAACCTGGAGGAAGTGTTGAAATGGTTGCAGAGGTACAATCTGAGAGTAAAGCAAGAGAAGTGTTTTTTCTTGCAGAATACTGTATCTTACCTAGGGCATGCTATAGATGCTACAGGTATTCATCCCTTAGATGAAAAAACAGAGGCTATTGCGAAAGCTCCAGTCCCAAATAATGTCACAGAGCTTCGGTCTTTTTTGGCTTTGTTGAATTACTATGGCAAATTCATTCCTCACTTATCCACTATTATACAACCTATGACAGCATTGCTGCAAAAAGGTGTGAAATGGAATTGGACAGAGGAATGCCAGAGTTCATTTAATGAGGCTAAATTACAGTTGCAGTCTAACAGCTTTTTAGTGCATTATGACCCACAATTGCCCCTTATTTTAGCTTGTGATGCATCACCTGTAGTTGTAGGTGCAGTAATTTCTCACAAAATGAAGGACGGCACTGAGAGGCCAATAGCATTTGCTTCACGAATGCTAACCAAAACCGAGAAAAATTACTCTCAAATTGAAAAGGAAGCTTTAGGACTTGTATTTGGAGTCATGAAGTTCCATGATTATTTGTTTGGCCGAAAATTTATATTGGTAACTGATCATCAGCCATTATTAAAGATTTTGGGACCCAAGATGGGCATACCCACACTTGCTGCTGCTAGAATGCAAAGATGGGCACTTATTTTGGCTGCTTATACTTATGAAATTAAATACAAAAAATCGGAACAGCATAGTAATGCAGATGCATTATCCCGGTTACCCCTGTTGGATTCAAATAAGGAACTGAAATCAAATCCAGTATATAGAGTAAGTTTTCTAGATAAATTACCACTTACTGCAAAATACATTGCACATGAAACTGACAGAGACCCTGTACTGAAAAGGGTAAAACAGCATGTATTATGTGGTTGGCCAAATTTTCTGGTATTTTACAAGAAAATTGGAACTGACTATTGAAGATGATTGTATTCTGTGGGGTCTTCGAGTGGTGGTACCTCAGAAGTTACAAATTAGGCTCCTGGCAGAATTGCATGAGCATCATTGGGGGATTGTAAAGATGAAGGCACTAGCCAGAAGTCTGTTTTGGTGGCCAGATTTAGACAAACACATTGAGAATGAAGTGAGTCAATGTGATATCTGCAAGCAACAGAGGAATATGCCAGCTTTGGCACCTCTACAAACCTGGAAGTGGGCTTCAAGTCCATGGGAGAGAATTCATTTGGATTTTGCTGAGGACCATAAACAGATGTTTTTAGTGGTCATGGATGCATACGCTAGGTGGCCAGAGATAATCCATATGCCAGCTACAACCACAACTAAGACAGTGGAAGCTCTGAGGAGTTTGTTTGCGTCATATGGGTTGCCACAAGAAGTAGTCACAGATAATGGGCCTCAGTTTACATCAAAAGAGTTTGACTCTTTTTTAGAATTAAATGGAGTTAAACATGTCAAATCCCCAGCATATCACCCTGCCTCTAATGGTTTGGCTGAGCGGTTAGTTCAGACCTTTAAAAAATCTCTAGCAAAGAATAGGGCACTGGGGGGCATGTCGCTTGGTCACTGTATTGCCAGTTTTTTATTTGGCTATCGAAATACGCCTCATGTTCATACAAACAAAACACCAGCAGAGTTGTTTTTAAAAAGGCAAGTGCGTACCCGATTGTCCCAAATTAAACCTGAGTTTTCACATAGGATGCAGCTGGAAGGTTTAAATAAAACAGGTGGATCCCAGAAGCTTAGATTTTTTGTTGTGGGGCAAGATGTCTTGGTAAGAAATTACAGAGGAGGGGAAAAATGGTTAAGTGGTATAATTTCAGAAGTGTTGGGTCCTGTTACTTATATGGTTCAGGTTGATGGGAAATGTGTAAAAAGGCATGTAAATCAATTGTTAAATACAAAACTAACACAGAATGGTGAAATTGGTGTGGAGGAGGCTGATTTAGTTCAAACTGGAGGATCTCTGGATATCGATGATATTGAGATGAACATTGTAGCGGACACAGGCACTGACAGGAGTCAGTACGACATGGAAACCGGGACTATGCAAGTGCCTCCACCTGAACCTCCACCACAGGTGGATTCACAAGTTCGCCCAGTTCGCATAAGGCGGGCACCACAGAGGTTAGATTTATGAAAATTGTTTTGGAGTTCTTATTAAAAAAAAAAAAAAAAAAAAAGAAGAATTTTGTAACTGTATTGCTGAGTAATTTAAGGAGACTGTTTTCTGGGTTGCTGTACAACCTGGGTTTAGTATTTACAGGGGAGGAGCTGTGGTGTCTGAGCACAGAACCCCAGAATGCAAATGTTCTATTTGTGATTGGTCTGAAAAAGTGGGATGGGAAGTTTGTGAAAAAAACAAGGTATGCTGGGTGCTGATGATGGAATTGAAATAAAAAGCTGTTGTTTGTTGTTACCTAAAAGGTCTGCTGCTCATTTTTTTGGTATAAAAGCCCTCACGAACCACCACCTTTTTGGTGAGTAGGCAAAAGACAGAACACTATGAACAAATTTAAATTCTGTGTGCTGATGATTAGAAATTTAGAGCAATTTTTGATATTTAGAAGGATCTGTTAGCCAATTAGACATTGTTGGATGATGTTCTTATCTACCTTGGTAATACCCAAGCTGATCTTCTCCATGTCTTTGAATTGTTTAATATCTATGAAGCCATGTCCAGTTATAAGATTAACTAGTTTAAATTTGTTCCCCTCCCACTAAATTCTTCCTATCATCTCTTTACTTTTCCATCATTCATTCCCCAGACAGTGTCTTTCAGATACCTGGGATAGGACATCTATGCAAGGGTCCAGGAACTTGCAGCTGCCAGCTTTCACTGCGGTCTGAAGGATGTCAGAGACTCCATTTCTCCTTGGTCACACCATCCTCTCTAATTCCAATCAAGACTGTCAATAATTAAAATGCATTTGCTCCCTAGAATTAACTTTGTTAGCTATATACTCCTTCTTTTTACCCCACCTAATCTCTGGGAATATATTAAGCCTCTGGTATCTACATTCCTTTGGAATTACAAGAGCCCATTTATAAATAGTCCACTTTGATCTGTGTCAGGTCGGATGGTGGCATCATCCTCCATTCCCACCAGATTTTGAGCTGTACCACCTTGCCTTTACTTTGTCTAGTATAGATATGAGTCTGCCCTCCCTAGCATCCTCGTTGCTGGTTGCCCATAGAAACAATATATATTTTCCCCAATTGCACAACGTCACTTCTATTTCTTTCTAATAAAAAGTAAAAGTCCCTTTCTCCTATTGTGTCTTAAGCACTTTAGACATGGAGCAGTGTTGAAAGATTGATGGGTCGTCTGCCAAGATGGCACCTCCACACTCCCTTAATTCTGTCCTAAATATCAGAGACTGTCCAATTTTCTCCACCTATTGGTGTGAGTCTGGTATATCTGTGCTAGGAGATATGATTGATGAGTCCGGGCTGGAAGCATTCCTTTGTCCTCAATCTAGGCATCCTATTCATTCCACTTCCTACTTTTTGCAGTAGAGGTCTGTGCTCAGGACATGTGGAGCATCCCCTCTCTTCCCCTCTTTCAATCCATCCCCCATGTATTGTTTGCTTCATACCTTTCTCATATGTCCAAAACAGTATCTGGTCTCTGTTCCCTCCTCCACAAATCTTCCCTCCAAAAAACTGTTGATCATGTCATGCTGGGTTACCATTTCAAAGACTGGGTAGCTGTCTCTGGTAAGTCTTAAACTAGGGCTCCGGTTTAAGACTTACCATAACGAAAGACAGTGTTTCTGTTGGGAGAACCTGTATTTCTGTAGGGCTGGTTATCTACCTTGTGCCTAAGGGTAAGATTTCAAGGTCTATAATCTTTTATGTTTATGTATGCTGCCTTGGGCAAGTAATTGAGAGACATAATATATCTGATCATTTTAATGCTGATTATGTACAATTTTATGTCAGTATGAAGGCTAATGATGATAAATTTATTAGTCTTTTAATGAGTTGTATCTCTGACATTAGGTGTTGAATGTCAAGCATTTTTTTAAAAAGTAATGATTGTAAGGTTGAGATAACCATTATAGGTTCTAAAAGACCCAAACATCAGATTAAGATTAACTTGGTTTCACTAAACCTGCAGTGAGCTTCTCATGTGAAACATTTATGAGTGTTTTTTACTCTGGCTTGAACTTTACAATTCATTTGAATAATGTTACTAATACTGTTTTTAATCATTTACATAATATAATTAAGGAGAGATCTTTCCTATCATTTATAAATGTAGAACAGCTAGTGCATTCTTTTGTTAGTTCATTTTTGAAATGCTTTTTATACTAGCCTGCTCAAACATTTTACACAGTGACCTTAAATGATTCAAAAATATATTTTTAAATGATTTTCCCTCCTTTCATCACCATCCTGTTCCAATGGCAAGTTCCCCCACACCATCTCTATTGCATTATGATCTCCTAGCAATTTAACAGGAATGGCCAGTGATAAGTCCACTTCTGAAAAATACTAAGGGCTCTCCATAACTTAATGGCCAAGTGAGGAGACAACTGAGGTGGCTACAAATAGGAAAATCCTCTGCCACCAGTTCAGTCTCTTAAGTCTCTAGAAAGTTCTGCTTCTTTGGTATGCATCTGGTATTGTTTCAGTTCCAAAGAAAGCAGGTGACTGTGTACCTAATAACAAGAGACCAGTTGCCCTTACGTCCCACATCATGAACACCTTTGAGAGGCCAGTTCTGGACTATATGAGTTCTCTTGTAAAAGACCATTTGGGCCCACTGCAGTTTGCTTATAGGACAAAGGTTGGAGTAGAAAATGCAATTATCTGTCTGCTCCATAGGCATATTGCCATGTTGACAAATCTGGCAGCACTTTGAAGATGGTGCTTCTTGATTTCTCCAGTGCCTTTATTACTATGCAGCCAACTATGTAAAAGGGTAAGCTCAGATATATGCAGGTGGATAAGCCTGTAGTGTCCTGGATAATGGACTGTCAAGTAGTCAGCATGGAGGAGATCGTGCTTCACTAATATGCTTTTATTCTATGAGGAAGCAACAAAAGCATATGACAAGAGAGGTGTCTAAGATATTATTTACTTTGATTTTCAGAATGCTTCTGATAAGGTACCTCATGAAAAACTAGAGATCAAATTAAAGAAGTGGGCATTCAGGGCACTGTGTGCAGGTGGGTACACAATTGATTTAAACACCAGGAACAAACAGTTATGATGAGACGATCCTTTTCAGAATTAGGTGATGCTAGAAGTTGTGTCCTTTAGTGATCAATGGGGCTGCTACTCTGTTTACTATACATAAAAAATGGGTAGAAATATAAACAATAGATGAGGCAGAAGCAGCTGAATCATTACGGGGTGGGGGGGGGTTTGCATACCAGGCTTGTGCAAATTTGTGGCAGATAAAATTTTATGTAAGTACACATTTCAAGTGGCAGGGTGTTGTAATTGTTAAGGCTTTGGACTTTGTGGGTTCAAATCCCACTACAGACACTGTGTGACCATGAGCATGTCACTTGACCTGCCTGTGCTCCAATTGGAAAACCAAAAGAAATGTAACCAATTGTGCCATACATGTTGTAAGTCACCTTGGATAAAGGAGTCAGACAAATAAGTAAATGTAATGTGAAAATGTTAGATTTTATTACACGAGAGGTTTAAAAGTTGAAAGTAGACCTAATGAGAAGAAACTAGTAGTTATTGTGAACTCATTGTTATCTGCATAACATGTATAGAATGTGACAGTGTACAGTAGCTATTAAGAAAGCTAACAGAATGTTAGGTTACATAGCATGAAGGGTTGAGTATGTCAAAGGAGGTTATACTCAAGCTTTATAACACACCACTGAGGCCTGACCTGGAGAACTCTGTATAATTTTGGTCTCCAAATTACAAAAAAAGACATAGCAGTGATAAACAAAGTCCTGAGGACAGTGGGGATGCTAATTCTGGGACTGAGAGGTATGAGCTATATGGTAAGACTGAAGGAGTTGAGCCTTTTCAGTTTAAGCAAGTGGAAATTAACTGGTAATATAATTGAAGTGTATAAAATTATGGTGGGAATTAGTGCAGTGGATGCCTGCTGTTACTTTAAAATAAATTCTTCAACAAGGACACAGGGTCACAGTTGGAAACTTATTACAGTAGAATTTTGTGCAAATGTTAAAAAGTTTTTCTTCTTATAAAAAGCTACCAACACATGGAAAAAGCAACAAAGTAGTGTGATGGAGAGTAGGACTTTAAGGACCTTCAATTCTTGACTTGATGTTATTTTGGAAAATCTAGGAGGGTAGGATCAATAATCTTGGTGGGCTGAATGTCCTGTTCTTATAAAAATTGTTCAATTGTTCTCTGCACAATGGGATAGGCTCTAGTCCCCCCCAACCCACGACCCAGGTCTGGACCATGCGGGTAGGAAAATGATATGACATTATTATTATTATTATTATTATTATTATTATTATTAGTATTAGTATTAGTATTAGTAGTAGTAGTAGTAGTAGTATTCTATACACAGTGCAACTTGAGTTTGTCTATCTCAAAATCCTAGAGCCTCAACATCTCAACAAATATCTCATGAAGTTTCTCTGATCAGTTACTCTGATTTACAGCTTCTTTCAAAACAGAGACAATAAGGCAGTAATGAAGAGATCTGGCCTAGATGTAGCATCCTGTATAACACCTCAGCTGAAAGTGGGGAGAGGTCAAGTTTACTGTAGCAACACTAATCAAGGAGCAAAATGTGAAAAAAAGGAAAACAAAGATGGCAGGTTTACATTCATGTCTATTGAAAACAGTAGGGCAAGGAACTATGACACAAAGGTAATCCCAGATGATTTTTAACCAACAAAGGTCTCATTGAACACCCAAACATGTTTTGAGAAAGTAGACTTGTCTATATATTTTTTTGTTTTGTTTCTGCCAGGCTAGTGCACTAGGTATTGGCATTTCAGATCAAGTTGTTTTTTGAAATGTGTTTTGGGGATATGCATTTCATTTACATCTAGTGCAAATATACAGTAAATACAAATTCAGTGGTTTAACACAGGACCCCCTGACTTCTGTTGGGGTTGTTGAATGTACTTTCACACATTGACCCTTTTCACAGAAAAATACATTGCTATTCAGGCTTGTTTTTTATTTTATCATGCATAGTTCTACCAGTTTTCCACAAGGTAACAAAATATCATAGAGGAAGGTGTTCTGCATGCTTGTGGGGACACAAGTCTGGAAATGTAGTGGGAAGTCTGAATTTTTAACATGACAAGAGACAAATGTTACATCTTAATTTTAAAAATTTCACTTTAATTTATATATTTGACAAAACTTGAACTATAAACTAATGTTCGATGAATGATTTGTGTTTTATTATGTAAGGTCCAATGGTGACCGTATTTTCCCTTTTTATACTAATTATTGTGTAGACCTTAATAAAGTGTCCTAAATCCCATACACTTTCCACTCTATGATCAGGTACTTTAACACTTCCTCCCCACTTCCCTTCTACATCTGTAACCTCAGTCAATTAGACAGATTGAAGAATCAGGCAAGAGTTAAGTTACACATTTAATTATGTATTATTGATGAAAAATGCCACAAAATATCAGGAAGCAGAATACTATGTGAATATTAGCAACCCATACCCTTACAGTCTAAGTAGCAGTGCATCCATTGGTGGCTTCTTAGCTTATCTTCAGTCTAGGTTTCTTTGCTATCAGATGACCTCTGAAAGGAGTATTAAAACAGGCCTTTTATGCCTGCCTCAGTATGGCTGGTGAGATAGAGTTGTCTACATCATGGTCTTCTCTTCATGGCCAGAAGGTGAGAGAAAGGTGTAAGGGGAAGGTAACCAACTTTATACCATTCTTACCACAAAACACAAACCAGTGGGGCATCGTGGAACAGAATGGCCTCCGTTTCAAAACCAATCATAAACAGCCATACTTTAGACCAATAGAATTCATTTTTCAGTCCCTTCCTGACCAGTTACCAATGAAAGTGCTCAGGTACAACTCCTCCCCCAGTTGCTTTATTTAGTCATTTAATGGCCTTCCTGCAGTGGATGGCTTATAGGCTCTAAGTCCAAACACTGTTAATGTTGCCAAGCTGGTCTGGTACTCCATCCTCCTCACCATAAATTTCATATCCTGAGTCAGTCCTAAAGATTGGAGGAGTTGGTTAGGTAAAATCAATGCACAGCTATTGTCATTAATTAAGTAAAACATGCCTCCTGAAACACTATCTGATATTACATTTTGTTTATCTAGTTTACAAATAAAGACATACAAAATATTTATCAACTCATATGCTAGAAATCAATCCACAACAATCTGTTAAATCATGAAAAAGTATAAACTGCTTTTTTACTTATCTCTCTATTATAATAAAAAAATCTTGGGACGAGACTAATCCTGCAACAAGACGTGACTTTTTGAAGAGACTTTTTGGGAGGAAGTCCCGCGAGATGAAGACTTTTACCATGAGATTCTTTTGAGTCACGCCATACTTTCAACCTTTGGAAGCAAGTCACACGAGACGGAGACTTTTGCTATGAGATTCTTTCAAGCTACACCGTACTTATAACTATTTTCAAACAAGACCACAGTCATCAGGTGCATTCCGGCACTTAACCTGGACAGACACCAATCCATTAAAGGGCTTACTTATGAACACACACACACACACTTACGAAGATCCAGTTTAGAATCACTCATTCATCTAAATATGGCAGCGAGAAACAATGAAGTGAAACGAATTAACGTGAAAATTGCTGATCGGTTACAAGGCAAATTGATTAAATGCGTATCAATAGACTATGCTGAAGCAGTTGGTGGTGATCATGCAGAAGATGAAAACATCAATTTACAATATCCCGAAGAATATCTACAAGTGTTAACCACCATCCAGTTATTCCACCGGCCGAATTACTGTTGAAAGAAGGATGTATTGTGATGTTATTGTGTAATTTACGTATGAGTGATGGGCTATGCAATGGAACAGGATTAGTTGCATTAAAAATTGGTTGAACAATTCTAATATGTAAAATTTTAACAGGTAACAAGAATATGCCATTTGTATTAAAATGTTTACAGTTTTCCGTGAGCATAGTGTTTGCTATGACAATTAACGAGTCACAGGGACAAGCATTTGAAAAAGTCTTTTTATTTATTCGAGAGAAAGAAACAATATTCACTCACGGGCAGTTATACATTGAGTTTTCACAATGTAAATCCAAAAACTGGAACCAAAATTCATTGTGATCTTGAAGGAAAGTTAATTCCAAATATTTTTTTAAAATAATCCATACTAACCCCTACTCTCTCTTCTGTTCTTTTTCCGCTTTTCTGTGCTGGTGATCTGCGCCACCACCACCTAATCAAAGCTCCATGATGTCCCTACATTGATGGATTAAAGGCCAGAATTCCACATGACCGTCATCATCAAGTCCTTCCATGAGAACCCTGAATATAATGAGGACTGACAGAGGTCATTTATGTTAGGTAGAATGCCTAGAGGGGGCTGGGAGGTCTTGTGGCCTGGAACCCATGCAGATTTTATTTTTTCTCCAGTTGTCTGGAGTTTTTTTTGTTTTTTTCTGTCCTCCCTGGCCATCGGACCTTACTTTTATTCTATGTTAATTAGTGTTCTCTTATTTTAATTCTTACTTTGTCTTTCTTTTCTCTTTCTTCATCATGTAAAGCACTTTGAGCTACATTATTTGTATGAAAATGTGCTATATAAATAAAAGTTGTTGTTGCTGTTGAAGTTTTCAAGTAAAAGTGAAAATAATGCATATGTAACAATTCCCATGAAAATAACAATTTGTTTAAATTGTATATCCGGTTAACCAAACCCAGGGGTTGGTGAACAAAGCCCCCTAGTTAAAAAATACAGAATGCCACCTGTCTAAGACAGGTTGAAATCTATGTAATCAGAGTAGAACTCGGCATTAATCATCTATTAGAATGTATTTTTTATGTATTGCATTGTTTTTGTCTTTCTAAAAGATGGCACCTCACAAACAATTGTAGCAATAAAATGCATTACTACAAATGTTCGTGATGTGCCATCTGTTGGAATAACAAATGCAATGCATACATCTGTGTTAAATGCCATTTAGTTTGGGATTCATAAAAGCAGTGTTAATGTTTGTGATTGGATTGGATTGACAAGTGCAGTGCATGTTTGTGATGTGACATCTTTTGGAATGACAGGGACACAGCAACTGGACTGACACAGAGAGACACATATCTTTTTATTATGGTGGGAATATGTTAAAATGTAATTTACTTTTTCAACTCACCTTTATTTTGTAATGTGTTGAAACATATAGGGAAGCATAAGCCATTTATGAAAGCAAATAGTAGTGAATGGGTTAAAAAGTGCCTAGGGTGAAGTTCTGTTTCCCAGGCAACACCCTGCACTCCATTACTTTAATTTTATCCTCCTTATCATGTAAAACTGTCAAACACCCAAGACTGCAAATAATTTCTGTATAGTATTAGCGTCAGATTACTATGTGGTATTCCCTTGTACAGATAAGCATAAAGTAAACCACATAAGAAACCTATGCACATATTTGATGGATTTGCTGTACCAAATAGGAGACAATGATAAACAGATTTTTGAGCCCTGAGATAAAATATTAAAATATGTAAACTTCACAGATGCCATGAGATTAATGAACAGCATTACAAAGGTGGTATTTGTGAGTAGTCTGCAGTAACACTACAATTTCCCCGTGAGACCTACTGTATCTATCTAATTACATTAACACACATGTTTTTAAAGGACTAGCTATTACAATTTCCATTGATTATATTGTATACTTCTATGTATTTTTATGCTGAAGATGAAAATTACATCTATAGTAGGAGAACTATGTGACACAGAATATAAACAGTATGCAGGGATTGTCAGCATTCTAATGTTTTACACACTGGTTCATTCTTTTCCATAGTGGCCAAAAAACCTTTACCAAAATACAGGAACTAAGAAATGAATGCATAATGAAGGGTTCATTATGTAGTATTTCTATTTTTAGAAACATCCGACTGGTTTAGAGATGAATTCACTCAGCTTAAAGCTACTTGGCATTTTTCTAAATCTCAGGTGACACTTCTGAGATAACTAGTGAGGGGATCAGCTACTGCTACTTAACAGAAAAAATAAGGCAAGTTGACAATGCTTCCACATGTGTGGGAGTGATATACTAGTCTATAAATAGCAAACAAGCTCGGACTTGATGTATGACATTAAAAAGGTTTCCTTCTCAAAGGGGATCAGCTGTCTTTCCATTGGTTTAGAGAAGGATGCATTACAATTAAAAAGCCTCTATGCCAAGTTAAAAGCACTGTCACCCTCATTAGCTTCATAACCCAGCCAGCATCACCTGTTTTTTTTTACAAAAATGAAATAGAATCAGAGAACCTGTCAACCATTTCAACCTACAGTAATTTTGTTGATAATATTTTATGTGTGACGCAAACAAGCAATTTCACCATCAAATAATCCTGATGCAAGAACCATCAAAGACTGTTTTGCTCATTAAAGTACACTTTTTACAGTTTGAGAAAAACTGCAATGAGAAGTCTCCACAAGTGTATGAGCTGAAATGCCTGGCTATGAAAAATGAACAAAGGTAAAGAATGAGCATAAATTATGAAAACAGCATTGAATATTTATAACAGGCAAAACAGCATTCAGAAATTCTGTGCATTGGGTTTGCTTTTATAATGTGTTCTTTGGCAGTGCCATATCTGTCACATTTGTCTGGATTGTTAGCTGAAGAAAAGTCTCCATTGCAAATTGAGATTTCCACATACTTTATGTTCACAATACTTTTTTTACATTTTTCCTACTACTTCAACATGTGTTGGTTGCTCAAAAGAAAACCGTACTCATTATCTGGCAAGCCAGTAACAATACCATTTTGCTCCTCTGTTTTTGCCTCACACTTAAGTTAAGAGTTTCAAATGCTACGTAAATATTAAAGAAAAGCAGTTCAGCTTTTTATTACTTAAAAATCATTTTTTTTAAAAAAGATATTTACAGAGTAATCACATATGGTGCCTTATGTATGCATTCATTCATTCATTTTCTTCACAGTTTAAAAATGCAGGAAACCACAAGCTAAGCTTGAAGCAAAGGGTACAAAGGGGCAACCATTGTAAATTGAAGCAAAACAACAAGCAGCATGAAGTAGTGGTTAAGGCTTTGGACTCTGGACATTCAAAATCCCTGAGGCTGTGGATTCAAATTGCTCTTGTGACAATGAGCAACTCACTTCACCTGCCTGTGCTCCAACTGGAAATACAGCCATGGCCAAATGTTTTGAGAATGACACAAATATTGATTTTCACAAAGAAAATTAGCGCCTCAACTTTTATAATGGCAATTTGTATATACTCCGGAATGTTATGAAGTGACCAGATGAATTGCAATTAATAGCAAAGTCCCTCATTGCTATGAAAATGAACTTAATCCCAAAAACCCATTTCCACTGCCTCAAGCCCCAGCCCTTCTGGCTCTTATGGTTTTTAAGATGTCACTCCTAAAGTTGATTCTCAAGTGCAGAGCTTGCTAAGGAATGGCAACAGGCAGGTGTGAATGCATCTGCATGCATAGTGAGGCGAAGACTTTTGGAGGATGGCCTGGTGTCAAGAAGGGTAGCAAAGAAGCCACTTCTCTCCAAGAAAAACAACAGAGACGGACTGATATTCTGCAAAAGGTACAAGGATTGGACTGGGGTAAAGTCATTTTCTGTGATTAATCTCTTTTCCGATTTTTTGGGGCATCCAGAAAAATGATTGTCGGGAGAAGAAAAGGTGAGCGCTACCATCAACCCTGTGTCATGCCAACAGTAAAGCATCTTGAGACCATTCATGTGTGAGGTTGCTTCTCAGCCAAGGAAGTGGACTCACTCACAATTTTACCTAAGAACACAGCCATGAATAAAGAATGGTACCAAAAAATCCTCCGAGAGCAACTTCTCCCAACCATACAAGAACAGTTTGGTGATGAACAATGCCTTTCCAGCATGATGTACCACCATGCCATAAGGCAAAAGTGGTAACTAAGTGGCTCTGAGAACAAAATATCGAAATTTTGAGTCAATGCCAAGGAAACTCCCCTGATCTTAATCCCATTGAGAACTTGTGGTCAATCCTCAAAAGGTGGGTGGACAAGCAAAAACCCACAAATTCTGACAAACTCCAAGCATTGATTATGCCAGAATGGGCTGCCATCAGTCAGGATTTGGCCCAAAAGTTGAATGACAGCATGCCAGGGTGAATTGCACAGATCATGAAAAAAGAAGGGCCAACCCTGAAAATATTGACTGTTTGCATAAACTTAATGTAATTGTCAATAAAAGCCTTTGAAACTTATGAAATGGTTGTAATTATACTTCAGTATACCATAAAAACATCTGACAAAAAGATTATAAAACACTGAAGCAGCCATCTTTCTGAAAACCAATACTGGTGTCATTCTCAAAACTTTTGGCCATGACTGTACAAAAGAAATATATAACCAATTGTATCTCAAATGTTGGAAGTTGCCTTGGATAAAGGTGTTAGCCTAATCTCTATAAATATAAAATCCAACATCTGTCTGTCTGCCTGTATGTTTGTACGCTTTTCACGAGAGAACTACTAAACTTTTTTTTCTAGAATTTGCTTGAATACTCCAGTTAATTTTGCAACTTCTCTCATTGCGCGAAGAGTCATAGTTTGCTTGCAGGAGTAATATATTCGTGCTAAAAGCCGAGACAGAGGCTGTGGGCTGAGGGGAGGGGGAAGCGTGATGTCAGGAGTGGGGAGTCGGTCTACCTCTGCATTTTGGAGTGTATCTTGTCTCTGCTTGGCTGGCGATACCTTTTTGTTTTTTATTTTCTACCTTGAGGATCTGCGGATTGATGATTTGATGGTTTGATGATTGCTCCCTGAGTTTCTTCTGTTCTGCCCTTAGCTTATTGTGATTTTCGCATTTTTTGTGACATCAGACTACACCCCTTTATAAAAATAATGGTTTCTTTAAAAAGTAGAAATGTTGAACTGCAAGACACTGTGCTTAGAAATACATTTTTGCTGCAGTTTCTACATTATTTGTTAGCCACTTGACCCAGATGAGAACATTTCCTTAACTTCTGAGTACTCTTTGATAGCTGGGGATAAAGCAGGATGGATGGAGATCCTGGAGATGGTTGCTGACAAGAGGTACTGGCATTTTGGAGCACCAGTAATCCTATCTTGGATATACAGTGCATCCAGAAAGTATTCACAGCGCATCACTTTTTCCACATTTTGTTATGTTACAGCCTTATTCCAAAATGGATTAAATTAATTTTTTCCTCAGAATTCTGCACACAACACCCCATAATGACAATGTGAAAAAAGTTTACTTGAGATTTTTGCAAATTTATTAAAAATAAAAAAACTGAGAAATCACATGTACATAAGTATTCACAGCCTTTGCTCAATACTTTGTCGATGCACCTTTGGCAGCAATTACTGTTAATATATCACATCTCACCTGCACTATTTAACCCAGCGTATGTGCTTCCGGGAGAAGGGAAGGCAGAGGATATGCAAGGGGCGTATGAGAGTTTTTTTTTTTTTTTCTGTGTGTGTATTAAGGGGCAAGACGGTGTGAGGGAGCTGCTGAGCGCCTCTAATAAATGTTATCAACAAATTAAATGTTGTGTTTATTTCAGTTTAACAATTACAGCCTCAAGTCTTTTTGAATATGATAACACAAGCTTGGCACACCTATCCTTGGCCAGTTTCGCCCATTCCTCTTTGCAGCACCTCTCAAGCTCCATCAGGTTGGATGGGAAGTGTCGGTGCACAGCCATTTTAAGATCTCTCCAGAAATGTTCAATCGGATTCAAGTCTGGGCTCTGGCTGGGCCACTCAAGGACGTTCACAGAGTTGTCCTGAAGCCACTCCTTTGATATCTTGGCTGTGTACTTAGGGTCGTTGTCCTGCTGAAAGATGGACTGTCGCCCCAGTCTGAGGTCAAGAGCGCTCTGGAGCAGGTTTTCATCCAGGATGTCTCTGTACATTGCTGCAGTCATCTTTCCCTTTATCCTGACTAGTCTCCCAGTTCCTGCCGCTGAAAAACATCCCCACAGCATGATGCTGCCACCACCATGCTTCACTGTAGGGATGGTGCCAGGTTTCCTCCAAACGTGACGCCTGGCATTCACACCAAAGAGTTAAATCTTTGTCTCATCAGACCAGAGAATTTTCTTTCTCATGGTCTGAGAGTCCTTCAGGTGCCTTTTGGCAAACTCCAGGCGCGCTGCCATGTGCCTTTTACTAAGGAGTGGCTTCTGTCTGGCCACTCTACCATATAAGCTTGATTGGTGGATTGCTGCAGAGATGGTTGTCCTTCTGGAAGGTTCTCCTCTCTCCACAGAGGACCTCTGGAGCTCTGACAGAGTGACCATCGGGTTCTTGGTCACCTCTCTGACTAAGGCCCTTCTCCCCCGATCGCTTAGTTTAGATGGCCGGCCAGCTCTAGGAAGAGTCGTGGTGGTGTCGAACTTCTTCCACTTATGGATGATGGAGGCCACTGTGCTCATTGGGACCTTCAAAGCAGCAGAAAGTTTTCTGTAACCTTCCCCAGATATGTGCCTCGAGACAATCCTGTCTCGGAGGTCTACAGACAATTCCTTTTACTTCATGCTTGGTTTGTGCTCTGACATGAACTGTCAACTGTGGGACCTTATATAGACAGGTGTGTGCCTTTCCAAATCATGTCCAGTCAACTGAATTTACCACAGGTGGACTCCAATTAAGCTGCAGAAACATCTCAAGGATGATCAGGGGAAACAGGATGCACCTGAGCTCAATTTCGAGCTTCACGGCAAAGGCTCTGAATACTTATGTACATGGGATTTCTCAATTTTTTTATTTTTAATAAATTTGCAAAAACCTCAAGTAAAATTTTTTCACGTTGTCATTATGGGGTGTTGTGTGTAGAATTCTGAGGAAAAAAAATTAATTTAATCCATTTTGGAATAAGGCTGTAACATAACAAAATGTGGAAAAAGTGATGCGTTGTGAATACTTTCCGGATGCACTGTAGTAAGGTTCTCTTTCAATTTTGTGGGTCAAAGGATCAAAACTGATACCGTAACACATTATTCAAGAGTAACTGAAACTCAACTTCAAATGAAACATCCTTAGCCTTCTTTTACTAGATGTATCATTATTACAGTTTCCTGTCTGGTAAGATGTAACTCATTAGCGATCCAAAACATCGAAGGAACTGTCAAATTTTTCTCTGATATTTCTTCACAACCTAAAAATAAATAAATATTAACGGTCACAAAATGCAACTTAGTTAAATGTCAACAAGATGAAAGACAATGTTATGAATTGGGTTTTATTTTAATTTTTCCCGATTTTTTGCAACAAGGTTTACTTCTGTTAACTTCTGTTATATCCATCCATCCATCCATCCATCCTCTTCCGCTTATCCGAGGTCGGGTCGCGGGGGCAGCAGCTTGAGCAGAGATGCCCAGACTTCCCTCTCCCCGGCCACTTCTTCTAGCTCTTCCGGGGGAATCCCAAGGCGTTCCCAGGTCAGCCAGGAGACATAGTCCCTCCAGCGTGTCCTGGGTCTTCCCCGGGGCCTCCTCCCGGTTGGACGTGCCCGGAACACCTCACCAGGGAGGCGTCCAGGAGGCATCCTGATCAGATGCCCGAGCCATCTCATCTGACTCCTCTCGATGTGGAGGAGCAGCGGCTCTACTCTGAGCCCCTCCCGGATGATTGAGCTTCTCACCCTATCTTTAAGGGAGAGCCCAGACACCCTGCGGAGAAAACTCATTTCAGCTGCTTGTATTCGCGATCTCGTTCTTTCGGTCACTACCCATAGCTCATGACCATAGGTGAGGGTAGGAACATAGATCGACTGGTAAATTGAGAGCTTTGCCTTATGGCTTAGCTCCTTTTTCACCACAACAGACCAATGCAGAGCCCGCATTACTGCGGATGCCGCACCAATCCGCCTGTTGATCTCATGCTCCATTCTTCCCTCACTCGTGAACAAGACCCCGAGATACTTGAACTCCTCCACTTGGGGCAGGATCTCGCTCCCAACCCTGAGAGGGCACTCCACCCTTTGAATTTAAGGTATTCAGTAATGGCATTCACGTTTTAATTTAACCTGTTTTCCTCGTGATACCATTATTTCACCTTTTCTTTGGTGCCAGCTTGTATTTCCTGGAATCAGGAATGCGTTGCTAGCGTAGTTCTGGTATTGTGCAATTGATGTCACCAGTCCGACACCCTAAACAGAAATGCTTCAGATATGTCTGTATCCGAGTTTGGGGATAAAATCTAAAAAAATCTCTAATAGTATGTGTGTCTTATTGACTTACAGTAATCAATATTATGACTACTCAGATTTATTTTTACTGATTCCTGGTTAGTTATACAATGTTTCTTTCTCTAGTCACCATCCTTCAGAAATCATTGATTTCTACTAAAAGAGGCAGAAAAGATAGAGCCACATGTTTGGGCACATGTAGAGAGTATTTGAGTGTAGCACAGTCACTTACCCATTTGACTCTTCTGGGCCAAAACCAAAGAAATTAACCAAATGATGAGCAGTGACCCTACCTCTGACCATATTTCTTGTGGTCTTCCAGTTTATAAACCCAAAGGAACAGAAACTCACTTTCATTCTTTGGAGCAATACTCTGGAAAGTATACTGGATTGACTCAGTCTACTTAAATTTAAAAGCCCTTATCAATGGCAATTAATCAGGTTTACCCCTGGTAGCCTAAACTTTTCACTTTGTTTTTGCATTATCTATTTTGGGGTCACAGGGCAGCTATTGCCTATCAAAACAATCATTGAGTGCAAAGCAAGAACAACATCTGGAAAGAGTGCCAGACAATCACAGGGTGAACACACACCCTGGGGAAAATTAAGCATTTCCAATTCTTCCAAACATGAATAATTCCTCCCTATGCAGAAATAGGGAGAACAAGTAACCTCTATGTAGGGAGCATGCAGGACACAAGCCTTGGTCTCCTTTATGCAGCACTTCACTGCCTCACCATGCCCCCAGAGTATAGCAACAGCCACACCCAGAAGTAGTGATTATATTTGCGTGAAAACTACCCTACAAATCACACGCCACTAGGAAAGATGTTTTTATTGTTCCAGGACAGGAGTACAAATGGGATCTATTAGTACTGGTTAAACCTCCCTCAGTTGCCAAAACAGCTGATAAGTGTTTTTGGCTGGATATACATACAGATGTTTAATCAGCATTGTGCAGTTAATTCTTGATAGAACAGTGTATAATTCATATCTAAGAATATCTGGCACATGATGTGTTGGAAATAGGTCAGAGCTCTCATGTCATACTGGGATTCCTGAGAGATGGCAGTTTGTGTCATGTTGTAAAATTGCACCAGGCGACCCTTCTATCAAAGAATGAATGATGAGTGATAAGCTCTCCTTGACATATCGAAATATCAGGATTTATTTGGTCGACACTTTTACCTACTTTGCAGTAGCAATATCAACTAGAGACTAGATAGATAAGTACTTGACTTGTCCTTTTGCTAGACATATAAAAAGCACAAAGTTATGTCACTTTTGCGAAATGTAAAAAATCAAAAGGGCATTTTTTGCTGAAGACATGGAAGAGACATACGTTCTTGTTATAAACATCAGTTTTCTGGACAAGTACAAACTAGCTGCTGGGTAAAAATGTAATTATGTATTTATGTAGGTCAGAACACCTGTAAATACTACAGTCTAAAAACAATGAGTACATTTTTTCCACATTAGTGAGATCTTTTAATCCCTTGTATTTTTTCCCAGCCCCAACAACTGACCAACCATTTGGCTTAACATGTGTTATAAAAACTAAGACAAGATGATAGAGATGAATGCACACCATATTTTTACTTATTACAAGTTAAATTCACTCTTACCTAACTGTCATTATCGGTTGTATCTCTTTTAATAAAACATTTTAGACACTTCCCCATACTTTTAAATTGTGAGGTACAAATAGTTACAAGAGTAAAGGTCTACGAGTGCATTTACATGAGCTTTACTAAACCCAGTTACTCCAATTAGAGAAACTGGTGGTCTCTGAGAAACCAGGTTAACATCACCACAAGTAACCCAATTATTTGGCAATGTAAACGCTTAACTAGATTAGAGTTCAAGATTTTGTAATCTGCACAAGTCAGTTGCCGTCTGTTTGCTTTTTCAGTTTTGCATACACTTTCAGCAGCCACAGGTAGAAGTGTCAAATACTTGAGGCAAATACTTGGTCGATCACATTATTTCTTGTCCTATTTGTGCAGTATTTCAAAATTGCTAAATATATGTTGATGAGCTGAACGTACAGTGCAATCTTGGGAGCAGTGTTACATATTTATAGCAACGTGTGTTACATAGTCAGATTACTTTTAAAGTATTGAGTAACCTAACGTTACGCAGCTCTGTGTGTAAAGCAAGAAGTACACAAAGTGGTACTTCACTCCTTTGCAGAGCTCAGTCACACAGCCATGCCAAAAAGATTGTGCTACTGCAATATGGCAACAGAAACAAATTAATAAGCCATTTATTTGCTATAGATATGTTCAGATAGTGTGATTGGTTGATGCAGTGGCCATTATTTATACTACAAATCATCAGTGGCTCAGGTCAGTTGAGAATGAAAAGAGGGGATCGATGGATGTCATTTACTTCACCACACATGAAGGACTAAACATATTTATTAAACACAAGTAAATTAACACAGGCTTCATGCTTGTGTTCAGATTCATGGTGGCTGATAATGACGTTTAACGCACAATTTAATGATGTTGAAGCATCTGGGAATGGTAGAGCTCCAGAAGCTTATTTACTTATGTACATGTGATTTTTTAAGAAATTAGCTTTTGTCTTAACTGGTTTACTCACTTCATCCTGGTTTTGTGTGTGCATGTAAACTCACAGTATATTTATTAGATACTAAGAAAATATTGTGGATGAAGAAACAATACTTTTTAGAAAATCCCAAAATAGAAGTGGATGTGCTAGCCTTCTGTAGCAAAATTGCTATAGAAGAATCTGTACTCCAGTATATATGACGTGATGTCAAGCACCATGCATGTTAAATTATCTCCAACTGTGAAATTCCTATATCTCATTTATGTGAATTACTGTATTACACAAAGAATTTAACACAGCACTTGTCATACTGTGGCAATATGTCACTAAGTATTAAGTAATGAAAAGAACAAAGAAATCCTTATATGTTCAATAAAATTTCCTGTCATTAATTGATGGGATGGCTTAATCTCCAAATTTCATAATAAAGCTCTTCATCCAAACAGTTTTAGTTTCTTCATGTTCACACTGTTCACTTTTCATTTTGTACATTTTGTGACTTGGTATAAGGTCTCATAAAAGTCTCAAAAAAGTAGGCCAGTAGGCTATTCTAGGAATCCAGCCCTCAACTACTACATGCAGGCTTCAGTCTAAGCAGGCCCAATATGGGGAACTGGTTTTTAAAGTTCAAATTGCAATGATAGTTCAAAAAAGCCTTACAAGGGAGAGAAAACCATAAACCTCTGGCTTGCAAAGAAAATCCAAACAGGAATTTTTAGAATGTGATGCTATGTTAACCAAAAAAAGGCAGAGAAAGGCAAATTGCAATCTACAATCAAAATTCAAAGACAGAAACAAATCACAAAAAATTGAGAGTTCAAAGAAAATGCAATAAAAAGTCTTACAAACCAAATTTTCCACTGCTGGGTCCCTTTGTCTGCCTGTAAAGGCAGTCAGAGGACCCAGCAGCAGTGATGTTAAGGTGACCTTACTTTCTGGGGCTCCATCCACAAAGTACAAGAAATGGACCATCCTTTAAATAGATAATACATAAGTATGAAAACAATTCAGAAACATTACCAAAATTACAAACAAATATTAAAAATAATTCCTTTAAAATAACCAAATCAATTAAACAGAAATAAATACAAGTCAGGCAAAAAACTCTGGCTGTAACACTACGGTCCAATCCTACTTTCTGCCCAGTCTCATCACCTAACGCACTAGGCTAAATGAAAGGGCAAGGTGCCTTTATCTACATCAAGAGTAGCCAAATTATCCTCAGAATGATATGAGATGTGGGTTGTAGTGGTGCTCCTTTTGGAGGCTTATAATGATTTATATATGTAATCACTATTTTTATTTCATAGTGTCAGTTTGTATGTTATAATGCTACTCAAATCATATAGGTTACATGACAGTGCACTGTTATTAATGCCTCGTGTATGTCAAACCGACAATTATAACAAAAATAGGCAACAGACCATCACATAGGATGTAAACCACTTACCATTATCATTATTACTAGCACATCACTTTCTGTCTACTTTTTCTGCCAAAGGATGCAAATTTCCAGCTGTTTCTCTGAAATTACTAAGATTTTCCTTAGTCAGTCAACAGATACCCCTCCAAAATTTCTTGTGACTGACCCTGGATCTCAAACTATAGAATTCACCAAGACAGAGATCATAACAATTGCTGGTCATTAAATCTCCTAGGCATCCTGGAACATGTTTTGTCTATGAACATTATATTTGTTTTTACTTTTTATTACTATAAAAATATTTTATATTGCAATGTGACAATGTTTTGTTTACTGTGGCACAGCCATTTTGTGCTATTTTGGCATGGTTAACACCATACTGTTTACTGTTGTCATGTATGGTTCCCAATCACATGATGCATGTCACTTGACTGCTTACATAACAACACAGTCACTAAAAAACAAAGGTGTGCATCTCTTGGTATCTGACTTTTGGATCAAACTTGTTTCTAAATTATATTCTTTTCTACCTCTTCAGTGATAAAGGAAGCCATAAGGCTCTTCCAAGAAGAGATTAGTGTTAGAAACTTCTACTTTTCATTTCTCAGATTCTTGGCGATTTGCTTTTCTACATCTCTCATTTAAGACATTTGCTTGCCTCTCTATTTTTCTGTGGTTTCACTAATGTCTTAAGTGTTTTTGTGCAATCTGTATCTTATGAGTATGTTTTAACTAGACAAACAGTACACTGACCAAATCACCTCAACAGATTCCTCTAGATCCACAGAACAGTGTTTCCACTCCAAGGCACTTCTAATGCAGAGCTCAGCAGTCTGTCACAGAAAATGAGCTCAGCAACCCTGTACAGGGGCTTCATTTTGTTCACTTGTAGTGGTGACCTTGTTGTTTCCATCACTACCCAAGGTTTTATGACTTGTTAGGGATGGGGAGTTAGAATAGTTAGTACATGTCCATAATGCTACTACTGCTAGACCAAAACATTAGTCAATCACTAGTACTTCAAGATATTTGAACTCCTTCTCTTGGGACAGCTGTTCATCCCTTATCTGCATATATGGACCTCTTTACCTGAAGAGGACCCTGATATCTAAGTTAGACATTCTAACTTTTAAGCTGAGCACACCATACGCAGCTTAAAACTGCTCTACAGCATGCTTGAGATTGTAGTCTGTTGAAGCCAAGAGGACAAAATTATTTGCAAACATTTGAGACACTAACCTAAGGATGGAAAACTGAATATTCTCCAAACATCAATGGTTATCATTTTTATGAAAATCATAAGCATGTATCCTGTGTGAAGTTCCATACCCACAATGAAGGGATTTAACTTAACGGCAATTATGTGTACAAATATTCTTCTCTAAAAACACACAGGCTGAATGGAATGCAGCAGCAGCAGAAACTTCATACTATTTACGTATATGGTCCCTCCCCAGGCTGGGGTTCAAAGTCCTGTTTTATGTCTTTTTTGTTTAATCTTCACTCATTGAGGTACTGTATGTTAAAGTTACTTCTAATTATTGTCTGCTTTGTTTTCTATATCTGTGCCATGTTGCATGTGTTTTGTGGGTGGTCACACAAGAGGCAGGGCCACATGCCAATCACTGCCAGGAACTGTCCTCCGCCCTATAAATCCGAAGGGTCTTCCCCAAGTCCTGGCGGTTCATTTGGAATGTACTAGAGCGTGGTAGGCTCTTGTGTTTTGTTTTTCTACTGTTCTTTTTTGATTCATTGGATTTTTTTGACTTCCTGCTATGTTTTTAACTTCATTTATGGTTTTCTGCATTTGGACTCTGGTTGCATTGGATTGCCTTATTGTTTTGCTGTTATGCTTTATGGAGCTTAATCATTATTGACAAACATTTTTGTGGTGTTAAACTTTTATTTAAACCTATTCTATGAGGACTTTTTGTGTCTAGTCAGGGCTTTTGATGGGATATTCCCCTCGACTGTACAATTTTTGAAAGTGCTTTTTGGGACTTGCATGCTTTGGGGCTTCCAGTCAAAACACATATTCTTGGAACACCTTTCACAAAGTACAATGGCAAGCTGTAATAAGTGGTTTTCCAATTCCGCAAATAAGTTATGATTAGAAATTTGGTGAACTGGCCAATTCCCATGCCCCGCTGAAATAACTATGCAAGAAAAAGGTATAGGTCTACAATTCTTTGCATAGGACAAAATCCACATCACTCCTTCTGGAGTCTACTCTAGTGTAGCCATTCCCATAGGTGCTGAGGATGTAATGCCTCTGGAGTGCAAAAATAGCCTTTTGTTCCCCTTAAAAATGTGGGCCACCACCCCAGTCTTGAAACAATGTTCCTTCTTCCATGTGACACTGAAGAGGCATTTTATCAAAGCCATAATACCCAATATTTTTGGTTTTTCCATTTGGATCTTGTCAACATAATGGCCTTTCCACTACAGAGTTTTATTAATATCACAGTGCGGCCAGTCATTTAAATATATCTACCCATAACCTCCTGCATAAAAAGAGTTCATATAATTGGGCTTAGGACTTCCTTAAAGTGCATATTCCATCACTTTAAGATATTTCCAATTGAGTTCAACAAAGCAATAACCACAAATTCAATTTATTTTTGTATAAATAGGGGGCTCCGTCCCCTGCTCGTTTCGCTCACCCATCCCCAGGTTTGGTTAACTGGATATACAATTTTAAAGAGATTGTTACATTGTTTACATTGTTACATACTCTTTCGAATCTATGTTGCATTGCTTCTCCGTGATCATAAATATACACCTAACCAAATTGTGGTTTCTTCGAAATTAAACCTGTCATAGCTTTACTTGTTGCGAGACCACAGATTCTCATAGCGTATGGTCCAATATTGTGTAAATCTACATTTTGAGCACTGAATGATGCAAATGCGTTGTAGACTCGGGTATTTTGCCTGTAGTGTTTGTGAATTTCACTGTCACCAGACAACAAATCTTATAATTCTCACGGATACGCCTCTTCATTGGTAGGCAACACTACTTTTTCCTGATGGCAACACGAATTAGACGCTTTACCAGTCTCCGACTTAAACTTTAAAGCCTTACAATAAATACATACTTCTGACATATCACCTATGTCCAAATATTCGATCTCTTTTTGCTGATCTGTTATTTCACTGAGTAATAATTTCCATTTATTTTTGCTAATGCTATCTTTATTATCTTTTTTTTGATACTTTTGAATTTTCCTACTTTCATATTCTTTAACTTGCTCTGCATGTGTATCGTGCCAACGTTTTTGAACCTCTTTGTGAAGTCTTTTATTTCTGACCCTGATTGTACCTACAAGGTTTTCAATTCCACTTGGTTCAAGCTGATTATTACTTTCCTTATTTTCAGAATTTGCACATAGATTATTATTGTTCTTTTTTGTATTTTTTTTTGCCTTCTTTCCTCTCCAGCACTTTTGGGTCTCTTTTGGTCGCACTGATTTTTCTTCTTCGCTTAGTCGTTGACGTTCCATCTAGAATGTATACAATTTTTAAGAGTTGAGCGCACATGAAGTGTGTCTGCAAAAGCATTCCAACAACTGAGAGGTTAGATGTCTGTGTTCTTGCGGGATGTCAAAGTGTCTTTCCAAGAAGGTCACGCCTCGACCCAAGATTTTTGTATATAATAGAGAGATGCTTTTCATTGAGTTCGCATGCTCAATGTACATTAAAAAGATTACTAATAAAAGACAATTTTTTTCAAAATACATAATGTACATCCATAAAAATAGAGATTTGATAAAATCCACTGTTAAATAAAGCAATTTCAAACTAAAAATGGATCCTAACAATGCCTATCTATTATTAGTTTGGTTGTTATGTATACTGTATAGTGGATAACAGAAGGGACAATAAAAAAAAATACCTGTCATCAGTATCTGTGAAGAAAGTGAACCTCTGGGTTGGCCATATTCTTTTATTAAGCACTGCTACAGAAAAAGCCAGACACAATCACAGCTCCTGAGACGTCAGCCAACTAGCCACCTACCCGGGTGTTCTACAGTATTATATAAGACTATACTAGGCAGCCTAATAAGATGACAAAGTCCTTTCATCATTGAATTCCTTATTGGATTACAAGACTCTCCATTATTTCAAAACAAGTCAGTTACTTACAACAAAAGTAAAATTAAAAAAAATGTGTTTCTTTTCTAGAAGTGCTGGGTTGTTTATTCTCTTGCTAACAGATGTATTTTTCAATCAAAGCAATCTTACCTAGGAGGCAAGCATATCAACATGATACTAGAAATGTTTCCAGCCACTGAGTTTTAAAATCTGATTGGTCAGGTCTTGGCTTTTCTCAGTAAACTGAGGTGACTGTTGATTATTCTAAGCACACTGATGTACTCGACAAGGTGCTGCGTGCATAACATGCACAATGGCTGCACTAAGAAATTAGCCATGTCTAAAATAAGGGACAAATAACATTTTTTTTTCCTAAATAATTTGAGGCAACTAAATAGGAGGCTGAAATAGGAAACTGTCCTGTGAAAAACAAGACACTGTGTCACTCAATTTATATTATATGATGGGAAACCCCGGTGTCATTTCAAGATGCAGAAGATAACCTGTAATGTCTACTAGTGGATTGTACTGGCCCTGCACTCTGTTTAAAAAAGGGCACCCATAATTGTTTGTCTGGCTGGGTGCTCACAATCATATAAAGCAGATTTTCAGTATTGCATTACTTTGACTTCTAGATGTGATCTTGTAGCTTAGGGAAATAACACCAGAAATGGAGATTATGTGAAGCACGTATTAAATGTATACGAAAGCATTTTAAATATGCTCTTTTATTTCTTCTCTTTGAACATTAAGTGTTAATCTTACAAGTAATGCTTTGCTATCTTTTTGATTGAGAGCAGATGAAAAAGGTATTTGTTAATGTAATGCAGGAGATAAACTAAATAGTGAATACGGATAAATGTAATTAATGTATTAGATGAATGCTGTTTTTATAAAATCAGATAAACTCGTATTGACTAACTTTTTTCAAGAATAAAATAATTGCATTGAATTCACACATCAATAAATTGGTACTTCAGCTTTTCAGAATGTGAACATTTTACAATAAAAATGTTACTGATTTTTTTTCTTAACCTGCCTAGTCCAATATAGGGATACAGATGTAGCAAGAACAGAATACAAAGCATTGTTTTCAGTACTTTAAATATTTACATCATTTGTTTAATCATACCTTTTAAGATATAATGCCTAAGTTTGAGTCAGCCATTCTTCTTCCACTCTAAAATAAATAAATTCCAAGTGGAACATTTTTGATTAAATCCTGCCTAGGGCAGGACAGTACTATGCAGACCCAGCAGACATGCTTGTGTCCTTGTCTGGTCACTGTCTGAGCGCAGTTTGCATGTTTCTTCACAATTTGTGCATGACTTCTTGTAATATCTTCCAAAAAAACATACTCGATAGTTTAAATGGAGACGTAATATTGGCTCTGAGAGGGTTAATGTGCGAGTAAAAGCAGTGTAACCCTTCCATTTAAAAGGCTTCTGACTCAGAGGTATTTGTTCCAACACATTCTACCTGAAAGACTCTTGCTCTTATGATTTTCACATTTAATTTTAGCCACCTTAACACTTCCATCCAAACCTGCCACTGAACTCCTTAACGTGACCCAAATTCTACTATGTTGCTGACTATTTTTGCTTCGTTTATTAATAACTTCGTTATTGTGGCTGCTAAGATGATAAGCATTACAACTTGCTAGACTGAACTTTCTTACAAGTTTAAAATCCAGTTTGTGTTAAAGAAATCACTGTGTATTCTTTACTGCTATCCTATTGAGTAGAGCTGGAGATTTTATGATATTGAGTTGTTTACTTAATATTTTTTACCATAAACTATTTATTTATTTTACAATTTAGCGTATCTGTCTATCTGTCACCCCCGTGACCCTGTGTTCGGATTCAGCGGGTTGGATAATGGATGGATGGATGGATGTCTATCTATCGTGAAACACTAGGCGGTGGTGCAGCACGCCAAACCCCAGAAACAACCAGCACGACACAAGTCCCGGTATAATAAAAAGGTTTTGTGTCGCAAGTACCTTACAAAAGGCTTTGCAAATCACAACAGCACTCATTTTCTTCTCCTTCAACTCCTCCAAGCGAGCTTCAACTTCTTCCACCCAACTCTGACGCCCTGGATGAACATCTTCTTTTATCTTGGACCCAGGAGTACTTCTAGTGGCAGAGCATAGCCCGTTGAAAATACTTTAGGGTCAAACAAAAGCCCCACAAAGTAGAAATCATGGACACTTGGACCAGCCCCTGGAGGCACACATGGAACCTGACAAGGTCACCCCATGGGACTTCAGTTCCCAATAGGCCTTGCAGGTGTCTGTACAGGTAGTTTTGCCCAGGAATGCTGCCACCTATCATATCGGCGGAGCATATAGTCCTGATAGGTTGTCTATCCCTGTTCTTACATCACTCTGGCTTCCCGGCCAAGTATTGTTCTTGACCCCATCCTCACATCTATCTATCTATCTATCTATCTATCTATCTATCTATCTATCTATCTATCTATCTATCTATCTATCTATCTATCTATCTATCTATCTATCTATCTATCTATCTATCTATCTATCTATCTATCTATCTTTCCATTTTATCACACTGTTGCTATTTTGCAGAAATAGGAGTTATTTCAATAGAGTATGTAAAGTTATTTGGTAAACTGCAACTTTCAATTTGTTTTCTTCATTGCTATTGCCCATCACAGTCCTGATTTCTATTGCCTTTTTTTATTAGTGTTTCTATTATTTGAGGCAAATAACAATCTTAAAGGGTTCTTTAAATATCAACAGTGGAATGGTTATTGTATCTAAATCTGCACTGCAGCAACATACACACCTCAGCAGATGTTATATATGGTTAGTGCATATTATGATGGCTGTCGCATCCGGTAATGCTTCCTTTTGACATCTACTAATAAAATCACAGATGCACAGATTAACCCTTTGCCTGCAGTTGCCTTTTTTTGTTCCATCATATTCAGTAGTAGATTTTCAGCCATTAGATGATGACATACTTTCTAAGTTGTGGGTACCTTCAAAAGTTTTTTCTGTGATTTGCAATTTTCTCATCCTTTCTCCCTGAAGCATTGATCTGATATTTACTACCCATTACCCTCTCTATAGTCACAAAGTCTTCTCTTTCATCCATAATGACCCATAATAACTTTCTCTCATGTCACATATTGTTTATAATGAAGATTGTGTGCCTAAGAATAAATATGTATTCTTCATATGCCAGTCTTGTGTGAGTTCCACATACCTGCTGCAGATTTTTATATAACCTATGCGTATACTGAAAAAGTTATTAGGTTTTCCCATTATAAACTTGATCAGTTCTATTCCTCATTTTTTTACTAAATTTTATTTCTATAAAAACTGTTGATTATGCTTATTTTATAGTATAAACATTGCGGACAGATTAAATGATCAACCCTTTTGTCTTACATTTACATTGTGGTCAATCTGAAAATTTTAGCCTGAATCTTTTAATGTTTTTATTTTTGCACACCCATTTTGTTGAAGATTAAACAGATTATTTCACTTGATCTAAAAACCCTTACCAATAGGCCTTACAGTTGGTTGCCTTCTTGAGCAATACTTGTTGCATGAGAGTGTAACAAAGTCCATTGGGTTCAGTCTTCACATCTGCTTGTGAACTGCTCGTATTTATTGATTTGTGAATACCAAAGAAATGACTGTAGAACTTTCGCTTCTGGAAATTCCAAAAATATTTTAAATTATGTTGCTGTTTTAATGAGGTAAGCAGTAAATTTGCAGTTTTGTACTTATAGTGCAAAATTGTTAATCGGAGCCATGCTGTACAATAGGGACTTTGGCTTTTCAATATTTCAAATGTACCTCATTAACTGAATATGTTCAATTCAATTATAGGATTACAGGAAGTAATACTGCATCCTAGCAGCAAACAGTGCAGAACTAAAACGCTATTGAATGGGATTCCAGTTAATGTTAGATTTTCCTTGTTTTATTTATCTAATTTATCTGCAGGTCTAATTCTGTTAGAATGAGCTCCATTTTAATGGAATCCTCATTTTTAACATTTTTTTTTTTGGTCCTAGCTAATTTCCTATAGAACTACCATTAAAAAAAAAATCTTATCACAGCAAAGTCAGTTTTATCTGCAAAATTCAATACAACAAACTAATGTGTTATGAAAAATGCAGCAAAATATGTGTATTTCTTCTGGGCTTAGCCCAAAAATCATGATTTAGCAGTTGAATTGCATGTTTATGTCACTTGGCTTACTCGAAATTTGTCACTCTCTTGCAGCGGAGCGGAGCTCAAGAATGGTTACTACAGACCGGAGGCATTGTGCGCTTATCTAGGGGCGGAATAACTGTTAATCATATTTGACTTCATTTCCACTTGTGGAGCTCTGGAGGTCTGCCACAGCTACACTAGTTTGATGTTTAATTTCTGCCTCACCCTTCAGCAAAAGTGCTGACTGCTGAGCTTCCCTCACGTTTATGCTAATGCTACTAAATCATTTTCCAACATGTTTCGTAAATTCACTGAGCTTTTACTCTGCGAACACCTGCAAACCTTAATCTTTTTTTTTTGTTGCATTTGTATGTGTTTTTGAAGTTTGTGCTCACAAATGTCTGTATGAAATAATTCTTATTTTCGAATGCAACCTTTATTTTCCTCAAACATTTTATTACTCTCTTTGTACGTGGCACTATTCATGTAACTCAAGGCGATGCTTGCTGTAGAAGGTTTATGTGATTGAAACTGATGGACGCCTTTTGGTAACTAAAGGGATACGTGCTCTGGACACTTATGGGGACTGCTATCATGTTATGCTATGTTATGTTTTGTTAGATGCATAATGTCACCAGCTAGTACAAAAGTGATACAAACTGTAGGTGCCTCTCTTTGCTCATCTCATACTTATTAATCACTTCTAACCTCAATCACAAGTGATCAGAGACAGTCAGTCTAAGAAATCAAGCAGTTCTGTTAAGTAATGTTCTGTTCATGATAATATGATTGTGACACTGTCCGTGCTTTCTAAAAACTACAGTGAGTTATCATTTATTGGTACTTTAAAAACTTAGTTGTTGAGACACCTGTTTTCCAGATTTATAACCTCTTTCATATATTGTTATTACTGTTAATCAACCCAATTATCTTTGCGCCATCTAAGTCAAGTTTGATGAGTGCTCACCAAAACAACAGTACGTATGATCCAGGGAGTTAATTCATCCAATTATTTTTGAAGCCCACATTCTCAAAGACTACATACAGTTAGGTCCATAAATATTTGGACAGAGACAACTTTTTTCTAATTTTGGTTCTGTACATTACCACAATGAATTTTAAATGAAACAACTCAGATGCAGTTGAAGTGCAGACTTTCAGCTTTAATTCAGTGGGGTGAACAAAACGATTGCATAAAAATGTGAGGTAACTAAAGCATTTTTTTAACACAATCCCTTCATTTCAGGGGCTCAAAAATAATTGGACAATTGACTCAAACCCTATTTCATGGGCAGGCGTGGGCAAGTCCGTCGTTATGTCATTATCAATTAAGCAGATAAAAGGCCTGGAGTTGATTTGAGGTGTGGTGCTTGCATGTGGAAGATTTTGCTGTGAACAGACAACATGCGGTCAAAGGAGCTCTCCATGCAGGTGAAAGAAGCCATCCTTAAGATGCAAAAACAGAAAAAACCCATCCGAGAAATTGCTACAATATTACGAGTGGCAAAATCTCCAGTTTGGTACATCCTGAGAAAGAAAGCAAGCACTGGTGAACTCAGCAACGCAAAAAGACCTGGACGTCCACGGAAGACAACAGTGGTGGATGATCACAGAATCATTTCCATGGTGAAGAGAAACTCCTTCACAACAGCCAACCAAGTGAACAACACTCTCCAGGGGGTAGGCATATCGATATCCAAGTCTACCATAAAGAGAAGACTGCATGAAAGTAAATACAGAGGGTGCACTGCAAGGTGCAAGCCACTCATAAGCCTCAAGAATAGAAAGGCTAGATTGGACTTTGCTAAAGAACATCTAAACAAAACCAGCACAGTTCTGGAAAAACATTCTTTGGACAGATGAAACCAAGATCAACCTCTACAAGAATGATGTCAAGAAAAAAGTATGGAGAAGGCGTGGAACAGCTCATTATCCAAAGCATACCACATCATCTGTAAAACACGGTGGAGGAAGTGTGATGGCTTGGGCGTGCATGGCTGCCAGTGGCACTGGGACACTAGTGTTTATTGATGATGTGACACAGGACAGAAGCAGCTGAATGAATTCTGAGGTGTTCAGAGACATACTGTCTGCTCAAATCCAGCTAAATGCAGTCAACTTGATTAGGCGGCGTTTCATGATACAGATGGACAATGACCCAAAACATACAGCCAAAGCAACCAAGGAGTTTATTAAAGCAAAGAAGTGGAAAATTCTTGAATGGCCAAGTCAGTCACCTGATCGTAACCCAATTGAGCATGCATTTCACTTATTGAAGACTAAACTTCAGACAGAAAGGCCCACAAACAAACAGCAACTGAAAGCCGCTGCAGTAAAGGCCTGGCAGAGCATTAAAAAGGAGGAAACCCAGCATCTGGTGATGTCCATGAGTTCAAGACCTCAGGCTGTCATTGCCAGCAAAGGGTTTTCAACCAAGTATTAGAAATGAACATTTTATTTCCAGTTATTTAATTTGTCCAATTATTTTTGAGCCCCTGAAATAAAGGGATTGTGTTAAAAATATGCTTTAGTTGCCTCACATTTTTATGCAATCGTTTTGTTCACCCCACTGAATTAAAGCTGAAAGTCTGCACTTCAACTGCATCTGAGTTGTTTCATTTAAAATTGATTGTGGTAATGTACAGAACCAAAATTAGAAAAAAGTTGTCTCTGTCCAAATATTTATGGACCTAACTGTAGTTTACCCTCTGTGAGGAGGTGCTAAGGGCAAGTGGAACCCTTTGGGCAATGTTCTAGAAACACGATGTGTCTCTTTCTTTTTCCCCAACATATAAAACTGTACAGCGACATGGCAAATGTGCTGGGTTTCCTCCCTTGAAGACTTTAAGGAAAGTCCATTTTTAGGTGCATTTTTATAAAATTCTGAAATATCTATTGTCTGTGTTGTATCTTTCAGTCAGTCTGCCAGTTTGTTCATCTGTCTGTCCACAATAAACAACTCAGTTCCTAATGGACTGATTTCTTTGAAATTTGGTATATTGATTCTTACACATAATTTGTTGGCAAAGTTCCATTTTCGTTGCCAAACCTCAAATTGATAGCACTGTACACATTTTTAATTTTCAAAAAACTCCTATGAAGGAGCAATGGTGAATTTTCTAAACTATTTTAAAACAATATGACGCATCCTCAATTTACTCTTTCAAATTTAACTTGAGAGAGGTTATTTCAACCTCTTTTACGTGTATGGTAGCCACTTTTAATGGCAAAACAGATCCCTAATTGAAGTTATTGAAATGTCAGCATATTTACAATTAGCCATAGACCCTCCACAACCAACAATTAACAACAGCTCATTATTTAATACAGGTTTTATATTACTTAGTTCATAGCCAAGAGGAAAGTAAAAATTGCGAGAGTAATTACCTAACTCCCCTCATGTACAGCTCTACATGACTTTTCCTTATATACATTTCTGATCAAACCTCTTGGGAATTACATGAAGTCATGGTAACCGTCACAGCAGTTCTCTGTCCATGCTGTCAAATACCTTCTAATTGTCTACAAAGTTAACATAGAGTGACAAGTTCTCAGGGTTGGATTAACACCTTTAGAGACCCTAAGCACTTAAACAATTTTGGTGCCCCCATATATATCTAATAATAATAATAATAATAAACCATAAAATAAAAATGTATTTTTCAAAATTCAAAAATAACTTACAGTAAGATGGAAAATGTTTATTTTTGTATACTTCCACTTTATTTGTATTTGAAAAGTTTTCTCTTACTTTTTCTAATTGCAAAGTCTTTGTTTAGATCCCCAAAACTAATCTTACATAACACATCTGCTTCAATACTTAGTAGAGATAAGGCATCCAGCCTGCCTCTTTTATTACTATTTTGTTATCCATCCATCCATCCATTTTCCAACCCGCTGAATCCGAACACAGGGTCACGGGGGTCTGCTGGAGCCAATCCCAGCCAACACAGGGCACAAGGCAGGGAACCAATCCCAGGCAGGGTGCCAACCCACCGCAGGACACACACAAACACACCCACACACCAAGCACACACTAGGGCCAATTTAGATTCGCCAATCAACCTAACCTGCATGTCTTTGGACTGTGGGAGGAAACCGGAGCACCCGGAGGAAACCCACGCAGACACGGGGAGAACATGCAAACTCCACGCAGGGAGGACCCGGGAAGCGAACCCAGGTCCCCCAACTGCGAGGCAGCAGCGCTACCCACTGCGCCACCGTGCCGCCCCTATTTTGTTATTATTTTTATTATTGCATATATATATAGGAATGTAATTTTTTCATTTAATATGGGAGCCTCTTTTTGTGGAAACTGTTTCAGCTGCACCATTTGCAGTTTTGCACCATGTGGTCCACAGTAAATCTGGCAACAGAAAATTTCTGTGCTGCCCAACTTCTCTTGATGTCCTAAGCACGTGTTTATTTTGCTTAATGTCAGGTTCCACTTGACAGACAGTTCCACTATGATTTGTAACTTGTGTGAATCTTAAGTGTTGGTAAGAATACTTCTTCTCTGCTTGTTCCTTTAGTCTTTTCAGGATAATCCTTTTCAATGCCTTATGTAGAACAGATAGGAGTATGATGCGTTTGTAGTTGGAGAAATTGTTTCAAACAGTACATGAAGCACATCCTTGGCTTAATGTCCGGGTCAGACTTGAGTGCATCTGTTGGGTTTTCATCTGGATCTGGTGTCTTATTGTTCCTGAGCTGGGCAATGGCTTTCCTGCTCTCTGTGTTCGTTGGTTTTTCATAGTTAATTGATTCATTCTGAATGTCTGTGTGGTATAGCGGGTCCGCTGCTCCAAACGAATGGCCAGTTTTAACAAATAATCTGTTTGGCCGTGTCAGTCTCCGTGAGCGCACTAGTGCTTCTGCGGGGAGTTGACGAAGTAATTGGGGCGAGACGCACCTGCACGTGAAGGTGCAATCTTACTCAATTTTTTCATCTGCTTCCTGTAGTGCATGATTGAGATGCTGTGCCCACAGATGGCACAGGAGATCAAGGGAAAAAGAAAGAAAACCCAGAGTGGAGGTTAGTGGAGAGAAGAGGAAGGCAGGAGGAGAAAAGAGCTGGTACAGGAATGAGCAAGCAAGAGAGCAGGCAGGCAGATTGGAAGGAGAGCCCTGGCAGGTTGTAAGGCCAACACTCTGGGGCAGATGGATTGGGTCACACATACTGAGCTTTTCAGAGGAGCAGAAGTGACCAGGATAATGTATGGCTAGCTGCGTGAGGCGAAGAAGGCAGCGGGAGTCGAGGAAGGTCAGGATAGAGAGCCCCAGTGTGAGCACCCTGACCGTTAGGGAACCGAGTCACAGTCCGGAGTGTAAGCTATACGTAGCCAAGTGACAAGAAGCAACCTGACCAGCTGCACCTGCGGATAGGGCAACTCCCCTGTTGCAAGGCCCATGTGGGAGAAGCAAGGGAGCCACTAGTTAAAAGGAGAAGGCAGCAGGTTTTTAAAAAGAACAGCTCCCAGCCAGTAATTTAACCTCATTTTAAAGTATTTATGTATTGCAGATTTTAATCTCCACTTTTATCACCTCGTTTTTATGGATTGTTTACTAATGGAACTTTGAAGTGCTGTACTTTGGACACTATTTGGTTTATTAATAATAAAAGCACAGGACACTTTTGCACCATCCCCTTGGTCCTAGAGTGACTTGTCCTCATCTGCCAGCTCATCCGATTACATTACCAACGGTGTTAGGATCAAGAGGCTCCCAAAACCGGAAGAGGGAGCATGGAGCAGGACCTGCACCGTCACAGTCTGAAGGATTTTCTGGTGCTGTTTTTTGAGGATTTCTTCACCTTGCTAAAGGAAACATTCTAGTTACATAATGTTTTCAAAATATTGTTATGATTCAAAAGTCCTTATGATGCTCATTCCACAGTAATAATTGAATAATGATTACTTGAATACTTGGGAACATCCATCTTCCATAACCTAAACAATTTATTAAATTCAGGTTAGAAAAAGCTCAGACCTTTCCCAGTAGTTCTGAGTGCAAGGTAGAAAGCAATACACATGAAAAAAATACAAAAGTCACCCTAAACCATACTTCTCGGTGCATACACATACTTATTGAAATAAGCTTACCTCTGTCTTGCAACCTCCTAACCTCAGTCTGCATAACATGAAAAGTTTTGTCTTTTCTCACAGATAAAACCTATACTGTAATCCTTGCTCTTCTCTGCACTTTTCAGGTTCTGGTATGACGTTATTGAAATATGGAGATCAAAACTGCAGAAAGTATTCAAGATTTGGTCTCATAAGTATATTATCAGATTGGAGTGCTAGTGAACTGACATTCATACCCAGAATAAACACTAAAGGATGTGACCATCCATGCACAAGGGGTTTATTAAAGAAAAAGTAAGGATAACAGTGATAATCTCAAAATAAAAGGAGGTAACAGAAAAAAAACACAATAAAGACTAACCCCCCAGACCTCACTGTACAGAATAAGATAATCCTAGCGGGCATCTAAGCCACATGCATCTCACACATGCCTTTCTCATCTCCTGTCTTCTTTCTCTAATGCTGGATTTCTCTTCATTTCTACCCTGCAAAATTCCTTGTTAATGCTCAACTCCCAACTTTGCACTCCCATGAGAAAGGCCTGTGAATACTTGAATGCCATGCCTACATTATTAAGAAATACACCCCAGTCACCTGGTGGCCCATAAAAGACTGGAGTCCTATTATATCTAACGTAAAGAAAGATAGTAAGAGCAAATGGAGGTGACCAGGAGAACAAATATCTTAAACCAGGACAGAATTTCAGTTACCAATCTCTGCCCTATCTTCTACCAAATCTGAAACAATAACACAAAATCATATTTGCTAACAGTAAATCTTTAGTCTAATAAAGTTGTAAATGTTTTTATGCATAAAGCACATGCTTTCAAGAAGTCTTTGTTAGTTTTTATCTGCAAACTTGGATGAAGATGGATCACTATAAAACCTCATAATCTTTGACTTCTGGAGCCACATGTCCTGGCAACAGGGAAAAGGGAAAAGCAAGATGCCACTGGAAAAGATATAAAACATTTACCTGCACTGCAAAATTATATCTAAGTAATAAATATTACTTTGAATTTAATTCAGCAACCCAAAATACATATGACAAAAGGGTTCAGACACATGTAGAAAATGATCACACCACTATTAGTTGTAAGACAATCTAGGATTAGGCAATAAAACATTTGATCCTGTAAACTGGTTGAAATTCTTCTTCTTCTGATATGGTTTTACAAAAAAATGCTTTCATAGTATATTAAAAATTACTGGAAAACCTCCAGAAATATTTAAACATAAAAAACAAAACATGGAGATCTATAAATGCAAAAGGACATGGGAAATTTGATCTGTGTAGTAGCATCTTAAAGGTAATGTCCTTGTGTATGAACTTGTATGTGAAGTATGTGTAATAAGTGAGCCTACCCCTTTAAGAAAGTTACCCAGATTGTTGTGCGGTTCAACCTGATTGGTGAGTTGATACATACAGGAAGGTAGAACAAGAAGAGACCATGTTGTGTGCTGAGTTTGCTTGGTGGCAACATCGGCAAGAAAAAGAGAGAAAGAAAGAAGCTGTAACCTTATCAGTTCAAGAGAGGGGAATACCTTCTGTCAAATCTATTAGAATAGCAGAGCACCAAAACCAGTGTTTCAACAGATATTGGGTGCACCTTTGTGCACAGCTAATCAGTAGTACATTTTCTATTTAGTAAAATGTAAAATAATACCTTTCAGTCTGAAACTTGCATTCAAACAGAAAACATCATCTATTAAAACTATCAGACTTTTTAATTATATTGTAATATGGCTTTTTGACCATATGACCCACTCTTACTTTGACCTTTTCTAATTATACCATTCTGGAAGTGTTTGGAACTACATTCTAGGTAGGCTAACCAGTCTATTGCAATACACATCATTCTGCTGTTCTCTACAGCAGCTTAACCTTTCTTGAATTGTATTCCACACAATGTGCCATACAACCTAACATCCTGATAACCTTTTTTCCATCTCTTTAGTAGCTTGGTTTTAGTCCTACTAATCCACTGTGTCTCCCAAGTCTTTTTAATAAGACGCTGTCTCAGCTGGGGTTTAAGACAGAAATTAACCTTGAACAAGGTGGCATTTGTTTAGTATAGGATATTATCAGTATTTTGTCTAACTGTTGATGTGTTAATGACCACTCCTTGGGTATAATCGTCAGGATAATATAAATTAACAGTATATTCTATTTCCATTGTGTTTCCTCTTTGTTCCTCTTAAAATACTTAACATACTCTGGTTTCTTAGACTATAATACTAATAGAGACTTTTTGCAATCTTCCTCTCTAGCTGCCTTCTTGGTGCCCCTATTAACTCTTGCTCTTATGTGCTGTGATTTTCAGTAAATCCACCATCACCATTGTGACTGAAAGTACCTAGCCATAATAACAACAGAGAAGATATCTCTCATCATATAGAAAGCATGTCATTTAACTTTTCTACTACTTCTACATCAGTATACTAGGCTATAGGTCAGTAAACACACACTTTCCCTATGTCTGAAACAGTTAAATTGGTTTTAAGAGCCTTGACATTAACTTCATACTCAGCAGCTGCAATTATTCTGTTGTAGGTGATTGATTTCATTAAAGTGTGTGGGAAATACAGGGAAAAGGCTCTCTTTCTGTCCTCGTCAGACATGATCACTTTATTAGATTTGCTGTCCAGTGTTTGTGCTTTCGCTAGCAGGATAGTGGTCATTAGATCCATTGACATGTTTTCTTAGTTTCACAGGAAAACCGTCTCTCTTACTCCTCCACTCCAATGATTTGCCAGGAGCGTCCTACTTGCATGTACTGTATATGTGTACAATGTTATGGCAGCCATCTTAAATAAGAGTGACCTGCATACTTAGTTATTGTCTGAACTTTGCTGCAAAGGGAAAATTTTTTGATCAGCTTAAGATGGAAAATTCTTTACAGGCTGTTTTTGACTTTTATGCTTTTTGAGCTTGTCTAATTATTTAATGGTTGTTAATTTATGCTCCTTTATGAGGCGAACCATGTTCTGTTCTGACTGTCCTACTAATTTTGTCTATAAGAGATCTCTGCGGTGGGTTGGCACCCTGCCCGGGATTGGTTCCTGCCTTGTGCCCTGTGTTGGCTGGGATTGGCTCCAGCAGACCCCCGTGACCCTGTGTTTGGATTCAGCGGGTTGGAAAATGGATGGATGGATGGATGGATTTGATTTTATAAGTTGGCCCATGTTTCATGTTCATTTGCAGTCATTTCACATGTAGTATGGGAGGGGTGGCGATGCCCGATTGCATGTTACGATTCAGCTGTCGTAAAATCAGAAGAATTTCTCTCATGTCGGAAATTTCAGTTGACTGTTGTTGCGTGAGCAGTCTTACAAGCCGATTTTCTGATGTCATCAATAAGTTTCACGAAATATAATGTGCAGCAAGTGCAGTGATTGTGGAATGGTAACAATAATAACAAATGATTGTTATTGTATTTCAGTATGTTGTAGTATGGTGGCCAGACATTGGATATAGCCTATGTCATACTCCGTTTCGTGTTTTTGATTTAAAAATAACTATCATATAGCAAAACACATACAACTCAATGGCCAATGAGAAAAGTATCTTATGAAGTGTTTACTGAGAGAACCTGAAATAAACACACAACAGTAAAAACATATACAGTAAAACCTCAATTATCCCTCACTTGATTAACCATCAGTCTCCATTATCTGTCAGAGCAAAAATAAAAAAAAAACATTGCACACACCAGCATCTACCTGTTAGTACTGCCACACAATATGCTGCTAGCACGTAGTGTTTTTTCCCCAGCACCACGTGTCACGCCGCATTTTGAAATCAGTGTCTGTTATATGCATTCAGCTTTAATAACGTTTCGTAGCTTTTTTCTTTTGTTATAAATTAGACTGCTATACATTGTTATGGCCGATAAACATATGCTTGTGGTATTGGAATTGTCACAAAAAACTGAAATTATTAAGCGTTTACGAAATGGCAAAAGCGGTTCAAGTATTGCTTCAATTTACAGAGTAGGAAGAACAACAGTGAACAATATAAAGCTCGATGCCGACAAAATTGAAATAGTGTTGAAAATCGAAATCACTCACGGTAAATGGTAATGTTATTCTGTATTAATATTAATGTTCTGTTATGTTATTTTTTGTTAATATATTTTGACGTACGGGCACCTTGTGATGCTCTGTGTGGGAGCAGAAAGGGTAGAATGCTGTGTAAGTAATAGGACTGGGTGAAGGGCTTCTGCTCTGTGAGGGGTGGACACGCCTCTTAGGAGATGAGTGACAGGAGTAAAAGGAAGGTGTGGCAGAAGGAAGTTTTGGGTAGGGAGTCAGGAGACAAAAAGCAGGAGTGTTTGCGGTATAGAAAAAGACAGAACATGAGTGGCAGGAGATAATTATTGGTAGGGAAAGCTTTCTTTTATTGTTGTGGAGATGTGCTCAGCAACCCAGATAATGGAGTATAAGACAGGGCACCATTTGTTACACAACGAAGACTCCCAAGTGAAACATAGAAAACTCCAGTACCTCTGAATTGTATTTGCTTATTATGCTGGTAATTACAATATTATAAAAACTAATTAATTTTGTTTATACTATATTTTATTTTGTTACTATATATATATATATATATATATATATATATATATATATATATATATATATATATATATATATATTATAAATAAATATGACTATTTGTTAAACTAATCTACAGTATATCATTTTTAAAGTAGCTGTTCTGTTATCCGTCTTTTCTCTTATCTATCATGGCCTCGGTCCCGACCTGCTACGGATAATTGAGGTTTTATGGTACTAAGTACCTTCAATTTTCTCTGTAAAACAGACAGCCCATACTGTCTGCATCTTCCCATCCATTTGTGCGTTCAGTTTACAACCTTTTGTTTTCTTTATGGATTCAGAGCACAGTACAGCAAGAGTCAGCAACGCAGCTCTTTTCTTTGTTGAAATTTAGAGAAGCCTGTGGCCATATTTTTTTTATGAAGGGTAAAGCTTTATTGCAAAATGTCAATGGGTAGAACTGTCTATTGGGGTCATACACACATACAGTCTAAACACTCACATCGTGGTATGTCAATTGGACAAACATATTTGTATAGTTTGAGCATATATTTCCAAAAAATTATAAAGTGCAATATATTTAATATATTTCAGAAAAAAACTTAACTGCCCTGACAAATTTCCTTAAAAAATAAGAATGCTAAATTTAAACAAAATATGTCCACTGAGAGCTGAGTTGTTTTATGCAGACAGGCAGACAGACAGAAAAAAATGATCAAATATAAAAGATCACATAAAATAAACAAAATTCAAAGTCAAAATTATCTAGTCAAAAATAATTATAAATACAGCCCTAGTGAAGGTTTTTTATACAGAATATCTACAAGCTTGGACAACAAATAGATCATCATTCTGGTTTAAGCACATTCTTGCTGATGACGATATGCATCAGGAATTCTGGGCCTGAACCTTCCTAGAAATGGGTTACTGCATAACAGCACCATCCCTTCTGACAGAGTCTCTTTCCCAGGTTTGTTTCGCCCCACCAGAATTTTCATTCCAAAAATGCCAATGCTCTGCACAGTAAAGTAAAACAAAAAAATAAATTGAAAATAGTGAACTAAAATGATCACTAGATATGAGCTGAGCAATTACATTTTACTTTTCAACATAAAATAGCCTTCCAGGAATGATCATCAGAAAACATCTGTCAGTAGTTCAGAAATATAATAATAATAATAATGATAGTAATAATAAGAATAAATGCTAACAGACCTGATATGGTAGTGAAGGAAAGATCTTCTCTGCTCATCAACTTGTCTATCCCCCTGAAATAAACACCTCAGAACTACAGAAAAACTCTCTAAATATATAAAGACCTAGAAATAGAAATTGAGAAAATGTGGGGTTTGAAAGCCACAATAATACCAGTGGTAATAGGTACTCTCAGGCTGGTCAAGAAAGGGATGGAAAGCTACACCAACAAAATCCCTGGTAATATCAAGATACAAGAGGTCCAGAAGACCATCCTCCTTGGTACTGCTCCTATACCAAGGGGGACTTCATTCATCAAGTGAACCATCACACACTCATGGTAGCCCTAAGCTTAAGGGATGGACTCGGTTTCATGAGTGCATAGAGCAGGACTTTAAGTAAAGGTAATATTATTATTATTAATAATAATAATAATAATAATTCTTTACATTTATTTACTGCTTTTCTCACTACTCAAATCAGTAAGTGGAGAGCCACTTCAACCACCAGTATTTTGCAACATCCACATGGATGATGCGACAGCAGCCATTTTTGTGCCAGTATACTCACCATACATTAGCTATTAGTTGGTGAAAGAGAAACAGTCAATTAGAGACAGGGGATGATTGGAGGGCCAGAATGACTAGGTCTACTAGGGCAATTTATCCTGGATAATGGGACAGACTAAGGTCAATTTTAGAATGTTTTATTTTATTTTAACCTGCTTACACTTCTCTTTATGAAGGATGTTCAGGGATCTTTTATGACCACAGAGAGTCAGAACCTCCGTTTTATGTCTCATCCGAACGACGGAGCCATTTTTACAGCACAGTGTCCCCATCACTGCACTGGGACATTGGGATTCACACAAACCACAGAGTAAGGATCCCCTGCTCACCTCACCAACACCTCTTCCAGCAGAAACCCAAGCTTTTTTCCAAATGGTCTTCCATCCAAGTACTGGCTGGGCGTGAACATGCTTAGCTTCAGGAGAATGACCTCTTCTGAAGTGCATGTGGTATGGCTAATGGTTATAGAGAGATTTGTCTCTATGATGCTTAAATACCAGCACTAAAAACACCAAAAGAAGACAGGGCATGCATACATACATATTCAGACACATTTAGACGCATTCTTCAACTTGAAATCATATAGCAAGCAACCATATATTTTTAACGGAAATGACCCTTTGTATAGTCAATGGAAACACTTTTAATATTAATATTTATTTGGTCTCATATATTTAATATGCAAAATATGGGGTCCCATTCCATCTAGGACCCATTAATTAACTCTTTTGACTTCCTTATCTTAAATTCAAAATTATGGACGGCATTCCTGAAAATATATTTTAAAAATATGTCATGATGTTCTGAATCACATTACTGGATTTGCATGATAACTTGCTCAGATATGAATCAGACTAAGGTCATTTTTAGAATATTTTATTTTATTTTAACCTGCTTTACCCTTGAAACAGTGTGCTTCTGCCTTCTGTGTTCTTAAGAAACTAGAGCTACATAGCTGGTCTGAAGCAGGCTGACACTGTAGCAAATTTGTTCACAGCATGCAACAGCCATTTTTACTAGTGATAAAAATAAAGTTCTCTGCTCATAGATGTTTGATTTACCTCAAGAACGTCAAACAGAACAATGTACATAATACAAACTTTGTAATCACAACCAAATGTATTGCTGCTTGTAGAAGCTATCATCAACAAGTGAGCTGGAGGCTTCTTGTGTCATAGAAATTGGAAAATGTGTTATGCTGGTCAGAAGTACAATATAGCATGTCTTTTGCTTGCAAAACTGAGTATTTGTGTGACTAAATTCGTCTCCTTAAAATATGCATTTACTAATTTACAGCGTTGTTGTAATAATGTATTGTATTCCACAATAGTAGGTGACCAGTTGGCCAAGGTCTCCAGTTCTGTGACTTTATTTTTGATTTTCTCTTTTATAATTTTAATCTCCACTGCTGTCAACTAGCGATAGTTCATCAATTCAAGAGCGGCATTTGGAGGTGGCATGTGGGGCGACCACCCCAGGCCCCGCTTTTAAGGTCCACATGTCCTGTTCGAGCAGATTTGTCAAGATATATTCTCCAGTTATATTTTGATAAAGTTCACGTGTTATCTTTCAAAAATTTAGCTGAATACTGTAATTAGAAAATCCGGTGAAGGTTAACATTATTTTTATTAAATTTGTGCAAAAGTTTATACAGTCCACACATGCTGGTAACAGCGTTTGACATAACCACCCCTAAGGCTGCCTCTGCATCAATTAATTAACTGGACAAATATTGTTGGTTTCCTTTTATGTTTAATCAGTTCTGTATTTAGTAATTAGTATAGTCAATATTTGTATTTTAACCTAGAATTGTTTACTGTGCTCTGCATGTGCACTCAGTGAAGAGTGCCATGCAAAAAATAAGTCGAGTTTGTGTTTGTATTGTATCCCATACTGCCAGAGTATGATTTCAGTGTTCCGCCAACATGGCTGTAATACAAGACTCTCTGATTATCACGGGTCACACACTAGACAGATGATGATATGTATTTGGTACAAATCTGCTATGCAACTTGTAAAAACATTAACAGAATATAAATATTCATAATATCAACAGTAACATTCATTACTTCATTTCTGTGTTAAAAGAACATTTATGAATGATTTTATTTAGCTTTTACATGTAAGATTCAACTTCTGGTCTCATGTACACATAAAGAAATAATGGAATAAAATATTTCCTTTTCGTTTAAAAGTTATACAAATTTCAAGAAAAAAGAAAACACAAACTAGTGACATAACAAGCGTTTTCATAGTTTATTATGTCGCATATGACCACTAGGCTATAGATTCTGAGAATTCAGAAATACATAATATGCAACATGAGATTATAGCTGAATTTACCATATTTACCATAATAAAATTCCCAATAATATAAAAATAATTATCCTAATTTTGTTTAAAATAAAATGTAATGTTACACCATTCCTGCCATTGTGCCAAATGCTACCACAATGAACACTGAGTCCTCACATCCTTGAACTGGTTATTCAGCTTATAAAATATATGAACAAATGGATATATAATTAAAGAGCACTGAATGTGTTACTAGGATTAGCATATTCAAGGTTTAATTAAAAAATTGTTTTTTAATAGTGTGTTACTTTCAGCAGTAACATTTGCAGTTAGAACTTTTAAGTGAAACTTGTAAAATGTTTTGTGCTGTGCTGCAGAACTAAGTGTATTTTGATTAGCACATAAATCACATTACATTCAGCATCTGTAAAAGAAATATGTTTAGCGTGTCACACACTCCATGAGTTATTTTACAAAGGAGGAACAGGTACAAGACTTTGATATCCTGTGTTTCTGCAGGAGCAGCATATGGTTATTCACACTTGTCCATCCTGATTATGAATTCTAAAGAGAGGCTTTTTAAAAGTCATTTTCAAACTATACTGACAAAAGAAAGAATATTGATGAAATGTGTAATTTCATAAAAAGGCAAATTCTACCTTAAACGTTCACTAATTTTCTAAATCTGCTTTCTTCTGGGTTAGGTGAAATCTTCTTGTTAAATCGTGGGAAGAATTGCCTGGCAGGCAAGGGAAAGTCAGAGGCAGAGATGCCACCAAAATGGAGTAAGGGATGGGCCAGCCAAGGGATTTGGGGAGAGATTGAGAAGAGAGAAATTCAGGAAACACCTCAACTTGGAAGTGTTGATAGATAGGGACTCCCAGGGCTTGGTAAACTCTGCATGCCCTGTGAGTACCTTGGCTATGGGCATAGAGAGCTGGCAGGAGGACTGACAAATCTTTCATTTCAATTGGCACCAGTGGAAGAATCCCAGTAGGGGTCAATAGACCTTTCTTCCCAAACAGAGAACAAGCAGTCTGGATATTCCACTAGAGACCTACCTCTTTGAAGGCTGTTCAAGTGTAAAGAAAAAGTTATGAGCCTCCAGAAGGCAATCTGTTATGTTGTCTTTGTAACTTTGACGACCACTCCATCCAGAAAATGACTCAGAAAATAACCAGGGTGAATATTTATTGTCTAAGTGTAGGAAAGGCAAGTAACCAGAAAAAGACAGAGATGCAAGGTAAGAGAACATGGCTGTGCAACAGGACTGTGAAACTGATTAGTTGAGGCAGCTCTTCTATTTATTATTAAAGAAATAATGATAACTGTTCTTTACTTTACAGAGCACCACAATGCAAAAAGATATCAGTTTATGCTTGATTAAAGCATTACCTAGTTTACACTACCATCTGAGGCAAAGGATGAACTTATGATCTGTTAATGAGCACAGTTCTGACACTGCAGCCTTGATGTCTAAAACTTGAGCAAAATATAAAAGTTGGCAGGGTCAGAGAAGGTGAACAAAAGTAGATTGCCTAATATGGAATTAGTCAGCTGAAATCCCAGATGACAACTCCACAATCTCATTTTCAAATGAACTCTTTTTTTCCCTTCAAATATTCTGCTCTCTGCTTCCATTCAGTGTATTGCACACTTAACTGAGCAGATAAGAAAATGGAGATCACTCACAGTTCTGGGAGCTGTGTTCATTTCCCAGCCAGTTATTCTCTGCGTTGCATATTTTCCCTATCTCCCAATTGGTTTTCTTTGACTTCTTCCCATACACCAAGAAACATGAAGGTTAAAGCAATACCCCATGTAGTTTTGTAGTGATAGCCAAGTAAAATATTAAACCTCATGTTTTCATGCAGAACAGAGAGTAAAATAATTTATGATGTAATTCATGATAATCGTGACCACTGTTGCACAATGGCAAATAAAATCTCACATTACTTGTGTCGCATAACCCACAAGTCAGTTGCTAGTCATATGCTGAAAACGTGCAAAACATATGCAAAATTGCTAAATTATTTTTAAATAGATACTCCTGGAAAAACATAATGAACAGGAAACTAAAAATACATGGGATTCATATTTTGATTTGAAGAAAGGACTCTTGACCAATGAATGAGGAGGAGAGGCAGAGCTTTAATTTAAAAAAATCAAATATATTTTTAACTTCCTGTTTATGATTTGTGCTGATTTTTCTGGAAGTATCTGTTTAAAAATATTTTATCAAAAAATGCATGTGCTTTGCATGTTTTCATCATACAAGTGGATAACTGTGGATTATGATGCATATTCATGGATGTTTTTTACATTATTTTCTATTGTACAGCATTGGTCACCATTGGCTTGAATTATAAACTTTTTTCTCTCTTTGTTCTGCATGAAAACATAAATTACAATTTTTTCTCAGCCATCACTACAAACTACATGGGGTTAGTAATGTAAAAAATATCGTTTTTTGGGTGAGATAGTCCTTAAACTTAATTGCAAATCAACACTGGATTAATATGAGTGAAAATAAGAGTAGTTTCATGTGGAGATTCAAATTCCAAGGAATGTTGGCTCCAGTCTTGTGTAAAGATGCCACTCTGTACAGTAGAAAAAGTGAGTTAAGGAAATGGCTTTATAGTTAGGTTGATAATTCTCATGACTTATTTTGTATTTGATAGGAAATTCAGAAGAGAAAACTACAGTCTTGGAAATGGGTTTGACTTCCGGCTGTGCAGTTTATGATAACAGCAATTATTAATGTACAGTGTGAATAATTAGAACTTTTGTCAAGAATCTATGATAACAAAACATTCTTTCATTTTCTGAAACTTCTTATTGCATTATTGGGTCCAGGGACCAGATTCTACCCCAGAAACACAGGTTGCAAAGACTAAACCAGCCCAAAACAGAGTGCCATGAAAGAGTAATACATCAATATTTTATATATTGCTTTTTATTCTGCTCAGTATTCCAGACTTGTGAATATTGAATTTATTCTTGTGTTTCAAAGGAAAAGCATCCAGAGATTGTCTCTCCCTCTCACATATTCCTGCCCACATGCTGTATATGCAAAGTGTCACACACGTGCAATTAGGAGACAACTAAAGGCCCTGAATAATAGTAATTCCATGACTGACCAGGGGGTGGCAAGGTGTACTAATTGTCTCTCTCAATCCCTTATAGACCATTCTCGGAAAATCCTGCCCTGTTCTGGCACCACCGATGATGTCACGTCCAGTCCCGGCGATGGCAATGACGTCACTCCAGTTCCGGCATTGATGACATCACTTCCTCCACTCGTCTTTAAAAGCCGCCATCTTAAGGCAGCAATTCAGTTCTGTTTTGGACTCACATGAATAAAGAACTTTGACAATTTACCTCTTTGTAGCCAGGATATAATATATGGGTGGCTGCCCCAAAGCTTTTCATGTTTCATTGTGCTTTTTGTGACAAAAGAAAGAATATACAGCATAAAATAGACTGACAGATGAGTATCTCTGCTGTAATGATGGCTGATGGTAAAAAACGGGGGGAGATAGCCTTCATTGTAATAATGATTGACAGCATCCACGCTCCCCTTTGGAACCTCCTGCTGGTGTTTTTCATGTTTTGTGCCTGAGTTAAGCGGAAAGAGAAAGAGGGAGGCAAAAGAGAGGATAGCATTTTGTCAGAGGTGGTAAAGAGGATAGGAATTTTGTTAGAGGATTGATGTACTGCAATTAAAACACCTTCAAACAGTTTCTGTTTAAACAGCGACAGTATCTTTGACTTGTTGGCTTTCGGCTCCTTTCTGGCTGAGATGCACCATTCATCTCCCAGTCTGTTTGAAACATTCTAATCTGGTGTGTTTGCACTAGCTAAAGAATACGCTGTACATGAAGTATGAGGGACAATGAAATTTTGTGAGAGCGCGAAGAGTGAGTTTTGTCAGAGAGAATACGATTTTCTAAAATATATACCATAACTAGGACTTTTAAAATAACTCATGAAGTGCTGTGACATATATCACATCTCATCTTAGACCTGCATAATTCAATCAAAGGTGAAGGAGTGTCTGAGCCTAACATGGCAGTACTGGGCACAAAGTAGGTGCCAACTCTAGACAATACACTAGCTCCTCATAATGCCTGCTCACTGAGAAACTCACACATACAGTGCCAGATCATTTTAACATACAGAACATCCAGAAGAAAACCAAATAGAGAAAGGGAGAAAAGCTTAAACTCCGCATAGGCAAATACCAAATGTTGGATTTGAACTTGAAACCCTATAACTTTATAATCTGGACAGGAATTCAAAAGCCGTAAATGTGGACAGGGAATTAAAATAAATATTCTAAGGAATAAAACTAGTTAAGCCTTTTCTCAAATATTTAGGCTCTGTCCACACTACTATGTTTTCATTTAAAATGCAGACGTTAGATTCCGTTTTCCCCCTTTTCATCCACACTACAATGACATTTTTAACCCCTCCAAAATAGAAACTTTTGATAATGCTCTCAGGAACCATATATTTCTGAAAACACTGGCTCAGTATTGCAGTGTGGATGGGTGAGAATGGAGAGCTTTGAAAACACAAACTCTAACTGCTCACAGATTGGTTTGTGCTTATTACATTTTCTCAGTTACCATGCTTGCAATATACTTGTGCATTACTCTCAGTAATGATTCCACCTCATAGTCCGTCCAAGCAAAACAATCTGTTTTTATGTTTTTCCCATTACCATTGCTGTTCTCCATGTTTAAACACAAGCTGAGCATGAATGTCTAGAGTGGTAGACATTTCCACGTCTTGCTTCCACTGGCATACACAATGAAGGTGTAAAGCTGCACTGTATACTTTTTTGGTTGTTTTAATGTGGGTGGAGATATTTCCATGAACAATGGCAACATCCTAGTATGGACAGCAATAATTTTTGTTTGAAAATGTTGCTTTTAAATGAAAATGTAGTAGTGTGAACGTAGACATATTTAAAATGGTATTCTGACTTTAGTGGTGAATGGCTTTAAGTCATGTACAATTTTTTAAGAGTTTTCAAATTTAACATGAACTGAAATTTGTTAGATCTCAAAGCTTTCAGGTTTCCAGATTTTTTTAAAGGAGGAAGTTATGGTTTCTCTTAAAGTTACCCCTTTTTTAAAATATTCCTTTTGATAAGAGAAAATCCAATCACAGAGATTAAAAATCTAATATTATACAGTAACAATATCTCAAGAATGAAACCAAAACAGCAATTTCACTTAGAAAAAAATTATAATCATGACAATGACAGAATTAAATTAGCAAGTAAAACTGTAAAATCCAAAATACACAACAAAGGTAAACAAAAAACAATAAAATACTAAAACTTAGTAAATCAAGGATGGTACAAGGAAGTGACTATTGCAAAGGCAAGAATGCAAATGAAGATGTGAGTTCCAAAATCTGCTAATTACACCTTTTGGTAAAATTTAGTGAACACCTGATTGTGACTTTTCATGCAGTAGGTCATGCGCCGAAAATAAGTTTGACTTTCAAAACCTGCTAATTGCAACAGTGTAGCGCTATAGTTTTAGGGATTTAGTTTCAAAATCTGCTTACGGACCCAGATTTTCCTATTTATCTCCAAAAGTTATCTTTTGTACTTAGCTGATTTTGGAACTGAGCTCTTCAAATGCTAGAGTGAAGCTACTTTCCTTAAATCCCTTTTTCCCAACCCCAGTCCTCCATCATGCGACTTCTTCTCAAACAAACTCACACAGGAGAGGCCTATGGCAGAAAGCATGTGAATGGAAAGAGCAGAAGTGGAACAACAGTCTATTCGTAGCTCTCCACACTATGGAAACTGCTGTCAGAATGTCTCGCTGAGCTACCTTCAAGATAGTGGCCAACTGGTGCTGGAAGACCATGAATAAGTGCCTTCTTGAAAATGAAATAATTCTCCAGTTCAAATTCCTTCAGTGGCAATAATGGTGTTCTAGGGAATAGTCACTTTAAGAAAAGATGCATCATTATTTGTTTAGAAATATACAAAAGTGTTCAGCTGCTTTTTTGTGCATAAGGGGTGCTCACAGAATTGAAGGAAGATTGGACAAATGTGCCCACTTAATGATTAAGTGCCTGACAGTTGAAACACAGATTATTGCAAAGTGTGTGCAGTTTTTGCTGATGGATTTCTGTCTGTTCATTTAAGAATAAGTAACAGGCGACTCTGACATAATGTTTAATACTCCTCATCAAGAAAACTATGAATACTGATGATTACTGAACAATAACATGATTGAAAACCTTCATTTTAAATGTCCTAATCTATATTTCAGTACAATCCAGTATTCTTTTCAGATAAGTTCCATCACAACCTGCATTACATACCGCGGGTTGCCAGCACTTGGACTGGAACACAACACTGATCAGAACAGTTCTGCAATACTGAGCTCATGTCTTTGAGGCAAATGGCCTAATTTTGCCCTCAATTCAATATTCTTATTTTTAGTTCTCACAACAGGGTGCTTGGCGCTACCTTTCTGCTGGTTTTGCTTTTTTTTCAGTGCAAAACAAGTCATTTAATTGCCTGAAAAAATAGGGACACCAGCAGCTAATGAAGCAGTAATTGGTAGTTATAATATTTCAAATGCCTGCAAGTGCTAACTGCACTCATTTTATTTCATTCATTAGAAATAATGAATACTGCTATAATGTTTGGTGCAAATAAACATTCTTTTTTGTTTTTTGTTTTTTTACCTTTTTTGAAACATAGTTTCTACCCATAAGCTGGTTACTGAGGAATTATACTCATAAAACCCAATATTGTATAGTATACATTTTATGCATACTTTATTTATTGATTTTATTATATTTTTTTCAACTGTTCTTAGTAGGTAGGCAAGTAAGAAATTCATTGTACTATGCACAGTTGACAATAAAGTTGACTTGACATGAAACAATTGTTTATAGTACATGGGAAGTGGTAATCATTGCTTACAAATGCTTTTCAACAATAACATTTCTTATCACCTGTCTCTTGGTAATAGTAGATTCTTAGTCGACACTTTCAGCTTATTATATGAGCCATGTTTCTGCACACTGAACTGCAATTCAGGATCCAAATGTTGTCAATCTGACGGCAAGAACTAGCTCTGGATGGGGCAACAGCCCTTGCAGAAAACACCAATATTCAGGCTGTAAAACTTAGAAAATGTATAAATGGCAATTAACCTAACCTACACATCAAACAAAGTGAGAATGTTCAGAGTCCAAACAGACCCTGAACATAAAATGAAGTTAGGTGTCAGGAGTTGTGAAGTACAAAAGCTAAACACTGAACCATTTATATTATCATATAAACTGAAAATCAACTTGATGTTTCCTTTTATTTTTGACATTTCTGTATCAGATTATTTTATCATCTGTGTGACCACAAGAGGGCACCAGAGAGCCCTAAACCACTGTCCCAGCAATATACTGTACCACACGTTTAATAGAATAAAATAAAGAACTTTCATTCTTTTCTCGGGCACCTTCTCACAATCCTCTTCTCCAATCACAATAATAATAATAAGCCACCAACTATCGAGTCAATGATTTAATGGGTGCTCTTATTCTTCTTCTTTCTAGACCTCCGTTGAGTGTTGCTGGCTGCCTCCCGACTCAGACTCGCTCATTTGTGGCAGTGCGCTTTCTTTTAATACTTCTGGTATCATTCCATCCCCTCTAAGAAGCACTTCCGGGTCATAGACAAAGTAGAGTGGACCTCCCCAGACAGCACCCTTTACTGATCCCAAGGGACCCCTACAGGGCTGCACTTCCAGACTCCACTTCCAGGTGTCTCAACTGGGCTCTTACACGAGGACCACTGACACCTAACGAATGGAGGGACGACCCACTCCCAAGCTTCGGATTCCTCTGGTCCCTCCATTCTTTTATACCAGCTGGGCACAATATGATCTTTCCACCCAGCAGGCCAATGACGTTTCTCTCGGGCCTCCCGTCCAGGTACTAATCGATGCTCTTCCCTGGCCAGGATATCATTTGGTATGCCACATCTGACAGACATTCTAGTCCCGTGGTCCTCAAACTTGGCTCCATGGTGATCGTATTTAATTAGCTCGGCGTTTTTCTCTCCCTTATTCTGCTCCCCAGAAAAGCACAGCAGTCTGACTTTTATATTTATAAGACATTTACAAATATTTCTATTTCTGCTATAGTTTTAATTGCTTAATACTCTATTTTCATTTTCCTATTAACGTTCTGTTTTTGCTCCTTTAATTGTATCCAAATATTGACAATTAACAGTTAGCAGAGCAGACACCTGGGACAATGACATTGAATACTGAAAGGCAACTACTTCAGGGCCAGACCCACTAACATGCTCATTAGTAAATAATAGCTGGGAAAACAGAATGAAAATCAGGATGATGATGAAAATCTTAAAAAAAACAAGTGTGATAAAAACACTGAATAATCACCATGTAACATACATAAATGTTTGCTTAATTCTAATGAAAATTTACCAGACTGGATTTTCAAATTTCTACATTGAACCCAAAACAGAAAATTGTTGTTGGAACAAAAAATTGCAGCCACTTGGGGTTCTCAGAGACTGAAGGTAGCTTCTCAATGTATACAACCCTCCCTTCAATTTTTCTTTCCTTCCTACTGCCCATAATCCTGTCCCTGCTGACCCCTTATCCTTTACATCCCCCTATCATCTCTCAGAACTGTAGCCCTAACTGACAAAACAAAAAGGAAGGAACTGCGGGGGAAACTTCTTATAGATGCATAGCACTTTCCATTATATATGAGGGATGTTCAAGAGGTTTCTGCACATTTTTTAACTCAGTGTATTAAAGATTTCAAAAGCAAATAGCATCACTTTTCAACATAGTCACACTTCATTTGTGATGCAGTTTTACCAGTGTTGTACCAACTTTTTAATGCCCAATTACTACTCCTCCCGCCGTCAACGTTTCCAACAAAAATATAAAAGTATGGAAACTTTTTGAACGTCCCTCATATCATATAGTGAACTTTATTATCTGTCTATTGAAAGGGTGAACTTATCTGTCTTCTGTATAATAAAATGTTAAGGTCTATGCGTGCCCGGTCACTCTGATTGGTCAATTTGACTTTACTTTGATTGGTCAGTTTGGCTTTGGTGACACAATTAAAAGAGCAAGTGCAAGTGTGAGACACACAATGAGGAGTAAAGGAGTAAGAGGTATGTTGAAAGTCGCCTTCAAAGATGGGGATTATAAAAGCAGACAGAAGGCGATCAAAGTGCTTCAAAATGACAGAGTCTGAGAGGCAAGCTTTAAGGGAACGCACTTAACAGAGGGAGCCCTGGTCAAGAGATGTTCAGACACACGAGGACACTGAGGGACAACACTGAAAGTACACATAGGGAAAGAGATATTAAATATTTTTAAGTGTATTCTGTTACCTGTCTTTGACATGTGTAAATATGTGGACGCTTGAGGGCGCTGTTGCCCTGTGAAACCCAAAAGACCGATGCAGACACTGGTTTAAAAGCGCACAGAAGTATTTTAATTTTCTTCTTCAAAGTGCCCCAAACCACCTCCACCACCATAACTCAATAATCACAATACACTACAATAAACCAATCCTCCACTCCCAGCAGCTCCGTCACACTCCCTCCCAACTCCGGCTCAGCTTGCTGGGTCTGCACCAGTCCTTTAAATTGTCCTTGACCCGGAAGTGCTCCTGTCCATGTGATTCAATAGCACTTCCGGGTCAGATGAAGCCTTATATTTTTCTTCAGCCCGGAAATTTAGGGCTATAGGGAAAATAAAAATCTCTGCGTCTCCCTGCAGCATCACCCGATGGCACCCACGGCACCAAGCAGGGCTGTGAAGTCGAACTCCATCTCCCATGATACCCTGCGGGAATCCAAGGCACCTCCATGCTGCAGGGAGGACTCCTCTAGTGGCCTGGATGTGTTGGCCGGGGTAAGCTGCCGGCCGCCTCTCACACATGTAACATCTCTATTATACTCATACTTGATTATGCTTAAGTATTTAAAGCTGCAGTCCTCACTGGGTCAAGGGATTTGTATTTTTTCATGAATTTTATTGTGAATTATTTTTTATATAAGTTAATATACTTTTATACTATTACTTAAACACCTATTAAAACAACGCTTTCTGTAATGGCGCCTGTTTCCTGTCCTGGGTTGGAATGATAACCAAGGAATACATTTTATTTACTTGCCAATATTTAAGAAGTGATCCAATTTTTTCAAGTCAGAAAGCAAAGGGAACATAACTCGGGTGCATGCTTGCATCTTCTCTGCAGTGCTGTGTGGGTTAATTTTTTTTTTTTTATTTTAAAGATAAGGAAATTAAAGAATAAGGGTTATATTAACAAATCCATTGTGAAACCTCAAGTCAGAATTTTCTGCCATGAGAACAACTGGTCTAGTCAAAAAGAGAAGCTAATTATTTTGAAATTGAAGAGATCTAGGCATTTGTAGATATTTTAACTACTATATGGAGTAATCATTTATTTAAAATATTGTATTAAATAACAATATTAAATGAAAGATACACAGTTCCAGAAAGTTGAATGTACAATTTAGGAAATAAACAATTAATTGCTAATTAATTTAAAAAGGAGTTTGTTGCATTAACAGACCATGCAAAGCCTTATGCTGACAGAGACTGAAAGAACCAAAACAACTTAACATAGTTAAAAATGAAGAAATTTTAGCTACTTTGGGCTATAAGTCAATGCAAATGTGCCAATGTGCTTTACTCTCATATACAGATTTAGAGAGGCACAGCAGCTTGCATCAATTTATCTCCATCATGTGGTGATTCCCTTATATCGTTCCAACCACCTGGCTTTTCATTCCAATAAATTCATACACCATCTGCTATGATGTTAAGCATGATGGACTTATCTACAGGTTTGTAGCGTAGAAAGAAATTACCAACAGCTTCACACCCAAGGCTCACGGCTGACTCTTTCAAGCCTAATTAGTTCTCATTGCCATATTTTCTAAGAAATTTTCATTAACTAAGAAACAGAGCTTTAAAATTATAAGCAAAGAAACAACAATTAAAGTGAATTCCGTTTATTAAAAGTGGCTTTATATTTATTTTCATTTTAAATGATAAAAAGGTAGAATTGAATACCTGTATTTCAGGATTGTACCCTTATTTATTTGAAATGTTACAGGTATAACATTAGTTGAAGTGAAAGATGTAAACAATGATCAGATGTGCACAGTTGGTAAATGATTTCAGAGGGAATTCTGTGGCTTATGGCCCATTAAATGTCATATTACTGTATGCTGAACATCATAAAAGTTCAGAACATCCCTGAAGCCAGTGCATCTATTTATGAACTGTCAAGAGCAAGAAAATACGCTTTATATGTTTGAGACCTGGCAGGAGTAAATTCTAGGTACCTGAAAGACTAATACAGAGACTTCTTTTTGTTTTGTTTGTTTGTTTTATGGAAATGGCATCAATACAGCCAATATTAGCAAACTGCAAATTTATCATTTTTATTACAACCAAACTCAGTGCTTGGACGTGATATGGCCTGGTGTCCTGTCCAGGATTGTCTAGAACCCAAAGTATTAAGGAGATGTGAAAATGTTATTATGCTTATTCATTATCACGAAAGATAAAGGAACAATAATATTTAATGTCATACACTTAACAAAAAAAAAATAAAAAACACTAGGTTTACATAAAACAATATTTTGTAACTCTTGCTGTAATTTCCTGGTGGCTATATAAGAACAGGTTTTGCTAAAACAGGTGGCCAGATAACCTGACACGAGCTATCGGAGAGGCAGCATAGCTCAATGAGGAAAATGTGTGAGTTTGAAATAAACAGGAAATGTTCCAGAAATGTTACAAATCCACACCACTCTAAGAACAATCCAATTTAAACACACAATTTTTCCACAGCCAACGTATCTCACATGGCTGTCACAGGCGTTGTTTCAACTTCCTTGAAATACAACCTAAAGTTACTTCAAGAATAGCTAAAAAGACAAGACAGACATAGTAAGATTTATTGCCATTTATTTTTTTTTGGAGGGGGGGGGTTATTCTCATCTTTTACAAACTTCTATTTATTATATGTCTACCACTTCCTAATAGAATATCTTTTGTACAGCTATTAATATATATGTAGCTCTCAAAGGAAATTTAATTATTTCTTTGACAACTCATTACGTATTTCCTGAATGGCACTTTAAACAATATAGTATATAATAACACAGAAATACCTCCAACTATACATTGTTTAAACTCACTTACTCCAATCAGATGGTCACAGCAGAAGGACACTGTCTCACATTGGGCCAATTTAAGATCACCTGTATTGAGTTCTGGATTTTTTAACATTTAGAAAGAGACTGATAATATTACAGTATCTCTGATAAATAATGCAGCTGATTTTTTTTAGTTAATATATAAGAATCTTTTACAATTTATTATAAGAATACTGTTTATTTATATATATAAGCTGTGTAAGCCCATGCTGTAAAAAGCCCGGGGTCCAAGAAACTATTGAAATCGTCAGAAAAAAAACCTGAAATGCAGAGATATCATGGAATTGAAAGGAACTACACTGGGTATCTCTATCATAGGAGGATTCGTTTTGCCAATGTGCTTGCATCACTTGTGCATTACTTGTGGGAGGAAAAGTAAAAGTGATACTGTTTTTCCGATGTTAGCGGCTAAGCTACTTTGTCTTTCTTCTGGGGTTTCGTTTTGCTGACGTGCTGGCCCCGCTTGTGTTATTAGAGGCTAAGCGAGTGTCTCTTCGGAGGTTTTGTTTTGCCGATGTGCTCACCCCGCTTGTGTATTACTGGCTAAGCGAGTTTGTTTCCTCAGAGATGGAGCCCTTACCCCGACTCCACCTCTCACTTCCGGGCCGGACAGACACACACACTTCCACGCATAGACATTTATATATAAGACTAGTCATTTAGCCCGTTACAATAACGAGCGCTAGAACAGTAGTGCATAAACATTAGTAGGAACAGTCTATATTAAATTGCAAGGGACTTTGACTTCATTCTTTTTGTTGGTCGTATTTTTCTTTCTTTCAGCCTTTCTTTTGTTGATGTTTACTTGCTGAGCTGACCGTTCTTCGTGGGCTGCCGCCGTGTATTGTGTGTCTTTAATTTTCTGTGACAGTAATACTGTCTTGTACGGTTCTATTCAATAAGGGCGCGCGCAAAAAGGCGAGCTTCAAAAGGGCGACCTCAATTGAGCGCAGCGAATAAAGGCGTTCGTAGATAATTTAGTTCAAATGGCTCTGGAATATGTGAAGAGCAACAAAGGTACAGATCTTTATTTACGCGCGCCTTTATTTGCTGTGCCCAATTGAGGTCGCCCTTTTGAGGGTCGCCTTTTTGTGCGCGCCCTTATTGAAGGATGCCTGTGCGCGCCCTTATTGAAGGATACCGTCTTGTACATCCGCTGGCTTGTACGTCCGTAATATACCTTTAATTTTCTCTGGCGGTAATACAGTCGTGCGCGTCGGTAATATGCCTTTAATCTCCTCTGATAGTAATACTGGCTTGTATGTGGCTGTAATATGCGTCACTGTATTGTGTACCTTTAATTTCCTCTCGCAGTAATACTGGTTTGTATTTCTGTAAAACGCCTCTAACTTTCTCTGACAGTGATATCGCGCATTGCACCGTACCCCGCGCATGCGCACTTCATCAGAAGACACCCACACACGGACACCTGGACGCACATAGGGATTTTATATATATAGATATGAAGCTATTACAGAATGAATTATTAAACACAAGGTAAAGGATTGATTGAATGTCACTCAAGTGTTAACTAAATGCAACTTGAAGCTGAAAGTGCAAGAGGTCTGTCTCTCATCTTAGAGAAGCTACCAACATAATTTTCCAAAGATAGAATCGGATAAATGAGTAACAAAGACTACTCCAAAACACAGTGAGAAACTGATGAGAAAGTCCATACACCCCTCCTATGAAGCGGTCCTAATATTAATAGGACAATCCACAAAACACCCCTCTTAGTAAAGTGGTGTTCAGAATAATGGGAGAGTCAACATGAGTCAGAAATTACTGTTGGCGTTAGTTGAATGGAGGAAGTAATAACGTTCTGCATGTTAAGAGTCAGATGACATGATGTATTAGATAAGGTGATGTAATTAGAAAAAAATAAGAAAGCAAATGAATTATTTAATTGATTGCTCACTCCATGGACTGAGACATCTGTGCATAACTCTGTGCAAATAAAGAGATGTTCTGCATTCTCATCTTAGCTCCGTGGTTGCATTCTTTGAAGACAGTGGAATGTGTTTTCCATGACATTTACAGGATAAGCAAAGGTCCAACTGTATTGTATCACTCACAGAAAAGATCTACAATGATAAGTAACAGACACACAACTATGTACATCATATCAGTGGAATTCATTATGGCTAATACAAAGCACATTTAATAATCAAGGTTGTCTCATACATTCCATTACAGCCAGGTAATCTAATGTACACTCTGCTTTGGGATCTGGCATCAACACCAGAGTACCCACAGAAAAACACACACAGACATAAGATTAAGTGAAACCTACAAAAACATAGCCATTGCTATATAAGGGAGATGCAATCATGGTGAAAAGGGCATAAGCCCTCCAGGAAGATCCTCAAAACAGGACAGGACCTTCTCTGGCCTGTCTGGAAATGGCCTCACTCGAGGCAGCCTGCCCCAACTAATACAGGAAGGCTTTAGCCTGCACAGGCCCGAAAATGTGATGCGTGTTTTAAATGTTTAAAATGCACATAAATTACTTATGAGACAGAGGAACTGTAAAACCTCTGGCTAACTAAAACAAGTCCCACAAAGTATCTTTATAAATTAAGAATGTATTTAGCTAAAAGTGGAAAAGCATGAAAAGTAGCTAAGACAAAATAACAGTATTCCAAATCTGCCTATAAAGGCAATCCAAAGCAAACAAGCCCCAGCCCAATATGAAATCTAGAAATTGTAATCCCTAAAGCAGAAGGTTAAATATCAAGAAACTAGAAAAATCAAAAGAAAGCAATATTTACAAAAATCTCCAGTCAACAGTCAATGACAATGCTACTCAGATCTCTCTTGTTTCTAATACTGATATGCATGAGTTTTTCACTGTCATGATTTTTTGAGCCATACAGAATAAAATTGTATACTTAGTGTTTATAAAAATCATTCCTAATTATTAATATTCATTGGTGTTCGTTGGAGTCCATTTTATAGTCTGCTTTTTCAAGGCTCACCATCTTTAGTGTTTCTTTCTCTGCCTGGTCATGGCTATGTTGTTTACTGTTGCTGCGACTACTGACATTTCGAGTCATCATTACTCCTCTATTAAACATGGCAGTATGATAGTCCCAATGTTCAGATTTCTGGAGAATAGAATGTGTTCTTGCGATGCATTTAGTTACATTAAATCATACTTGGAAGTGAGGACTTTGCATGCTTTCTTTGACTTCTTGGTTTGCATATTAAGTTTTTATACTTTGATTTGTGATAGTGCAGTGGTTGCGCTGATGCCTCGCAGTAAGGAGACCAGGGTCCACGCCCTGAGTTTGCACATTCTCCCCTTGTCTGCATGGGTTTCCATCAGGTGCTCCAGTTTCTACCTCCAGTCCAAAGACATGCAGGTTAAGGTAAATTGATGATCCTAAATTGGCCCGGGGTTATGTGTGGGTGTGTGTGTTTGCCCTACGATGGACTGACACCCTGTCCAGGGTTTGTTTTTGACTTGCACCCTATGTTTGCTGGGATAGGTCTCCAGCAGACCCATGTCAACCTGTTCAGGGTCAGCAGGTTAGAAAATGAATGACTGACTTTGATTTGTGACCTTTTTGGCTGCTGATCCTCCTTAATGTTTGACTATGTTTCACTCTTATCTACTTGTGCTTTAGGCTCGAGTAAAATCTGTCTATTTTTCTTCTAATGCAGAATCATTACAGAGTAGCAATTAAACATGGCAAAGAAGTCTGTAGCTGAAAGTTTACTAGCTGCTAAAAGTTACACAGATTAAGCACGCTCCCAATACCAAGCCTTTAAGGAGATGGCCAGTGCTGTGTGGACTGGGTTCAAGTGAAAAACTTTTCTTGCTGTGCTTACCATCTTGACTTTCGTCTGTCTGTAGTGTGATACTGTCTTTCTCAGCTCACTTTTGGTTTTGGGCTATTGGCTGTGTCCTCTGTAACATTACAGGGAGATTCGTGACTCTTTCTGGGCACCATGCTATGGTAGGCTGTCTTCCCAGGAGTTCAGATGCTAATATTACTTCTTGAAGTAATGTCTCCCAGATTGGCTTCTGTCACTGGCACACTGGTATTTGGCTTACTAGAACAAATTTTAGACCTCAGAGTGTTCGCAGGGATTCCAGGGTGTCCAGTTGCATAGACGTCTAAGAATGCTACACTTATAGACTCCAAGGGAGTGAACATTTATGCTCCCAAATAAAATGCTTTCAGTCTACAAAGACTACAAAAAAGATACATACAGCTGTTTTTTGAGGGAAGATGCCACTTCTGCTTAAAAGATCAGAGTTCACTTCCAGGTACAAATTAGCTTCTCCTCGTATTGTTGATACTGAAGATGTAGAGTTCATATCATAGTTACAAGGCAAAGAATAAGGTTCTTCCAGGAACCTCCTCGGCTGATAAATGTTAACAATGATGTCGCCTCACCTTTGATTAAGACCTCAAGTTATTAGTACTATGATTGGTATTGTGTCTATTTCTGGGTTTAATTACTTGAAGAATTCAATTCTGACCTTTGTTTCCTTCTAGAAAGGATCCTGAAGAAGCTGAACAATTTTTTATCATTATTCTTGAGACCATTTTGTTTGATATTGGGTATCTCCATTTTGTTCGTGGTTATTATATCGGTTGTTATTGCTTTCCTATGGGTGGTGTCCAGGCATGTGTCATTAGAGGCCAAGAGTATAAAGGCCAGCTCTGTGCACCTCCTGGCATCTGAGACTGGATAAAAACAGTGTTGACCTGTGACTCTTGCAACAAAACCTTTTCCTTATTAATGAACTTGCTTATTGAAATTGATATCTTTGATTTGTATTGTTTTGAACTTGTTCACAGATAGTTTAGTATTTTGGTAATGGTTTCAGCTTTAAATCTTGACTACATCTTATCTCCTGATCTCTTTCATTAAAACAATGTCTCTTTCTGAGTTAGAAAAACTAGATGTAGAAAAGCAATGCTCACCAAATTTATCTAATTATAATATAACTGCAGTAGAGCTCAGCATCTAATATATATGTCCTTCTGGGGATGTAGACAGGAAAGGATCAGCTGCCTTTCAACATCTCTATCAAGTCTGTTAATTTTGCAAATACTAGGGGGCTTCACCCCCGCCCGCATTGCTCACCAATCCCCCCATCCCCCCCCCCCCCCCCCCCACACACACACACACCTGCTTTATGTGCCAGCAACTTCGCATTTCTGTCGCTCACGTATGTAGATTTGACTTTCACCAAACAATAAAACTTTTAATTCTCGCGGATAGGCCTCTTCATTGGGAAGAAACACTACTTAAAGTTTAAAGCCAAACAATATCTACATACTTCTGTCATATCACCTATATCCATATACTGTATTTGCTGTCTTTTCGCTTTTACCTTTTCATTAATATCGCATTGAATTTTGATTCCATGTTTGGAATTACATTGTGACAACACAACATATAACTGCCCGTGAGTGAATATCGTTTCTTTCTCTCTACAAAAGTCAAGCAAAATGACACCTTTTATTAGCTAACTAAAAAGATTACAATATGCAAGCTTTCGAGGCAACTCAGGCCCCACATCTTGCCTGAAGAAGGGGCCTGAGTTGCCTCGAAAGCTTGCATATTGTAATCTTTTTAGTTAGCCAATAAAAGGTGTCATTTTGCTTGGCTTTTCTCTACATTCATAATGGCTAACACGGTACAACACCCTAGTACTTTCTCTCTACAAGAAATATGTCAGACAATAGCATTGACACAAATGAAAAATGATTGGACTGTGTGTGTGGTTATGTGGGCAGGACTTTTCCAAATCTCTTTGCATAAGCTCTTGTCTCGCGGGGCTTGACAATTTCTCTCATGGGATTTCACTTTCTCCAGACAACAAACCTTTTAATTCTGGCGGATACTCCTCTTCTTTGGGAAGAAACACTACTTTTTTTTTTATAATAGAGAGATGGCAACACGAATTAGATTATCTACAAGTCTCCGACTTAAAGGTTAAATCCAAACAATATATTCAATCTCTTTTCGCTGTTCCATTATTTCACCGAGTATTCATTTCTGTTTGTTTGTGCTAATGCGATCTTTACTATCCTTTCGAATTTTCGTATTTACATTATCTCTAACCTGCTCTGCATGTGTATCATGCCAGCATTTTTTAATTCTTTACGATGTTCTACTTTGTCATCTACTCTTCGTCTTTTATTTCCAGCCCCAGGCGTGGTTAAATCTTTTGGCACAACGTCTCGTCTCGCAGGACGTGAAAGTGTCTCTCTGAGAAAATCACGTCTCATCTCCTTCCAAGATTTTTTTATAATAGAGAGAAAACTGTGTTGTAGCGGGGCTACATAGTTAGTGTTGTCAAATGTCAGTACTGAGTGCGTCTCATTTCCATTGTCCCATTTGCTGTTTATGTGTGTGTATCAGTAAATACCGTCCCCTTAAAGGGGGACGGATGTTGGAAGAAGACCACAGCCTCAAACCTGGAAAACACCTGTTCACTATTAATCAATTACGGCCGTCACAGGACTATTTAAGCCATCAGGCGGGAATAGCCAAGGAGGAAGAGAGGGAGAACAGAGAGGAGAGAAGAGAAGGAGACTTTTTCATTTTCACGACCACGAGCCATTTATAATAATAATAATAATTCATTACATTTATATAGCGCTATTTATACCTGCTGTATTCCACATCATGCATTTTCATCCAGTTTGTTTTTCAATTCGCCGGACTTACTTCAATACCCTCATCACGAGAGACCCCGGGGTCGGACTTTATCATCCACCATGCACCGAGGATTCACGGTGAGGCTGTTCCATTTTGTTCCGACAGTCCGACAGTCCGAGATCCTCAAGGCAGACTTCACTGCATTAATTAAAGACACAAAGGAGAGGACCCCATCGGCAAAGATATTCATCTCGGGTCCACTCCCTCTCGTCAGACGATCAAACGAGTACTGCAGTCGTCTGCTTGGTTTAAACAACTGGCTGCAGGGCTTCTGCAAGAATCAAGACATCGGGTTCATCAACAACTGGGACCTCTTTTGGGAAAGACCGCGTTTTTTCAAGCGAGATGGCCTGCATCCGAACAGCTTCGGCGCCCGGGTCCTCTCCGAAAACATATCCAAGGTAATTCGTTTGTCTTGACTATCTATCTCTGCTTTTAACCCCTTCCAAAATGCCATTCCTGTGCTTGGTCATGATAATTGTTTAATAAAATCTTCCATAAAAGTGCACAACATAAATACTGTAATAACCAATCTTAATGCACATAGAAAATCTAGGCAATACGGCATAAACACCAATAATTTAATTAAAGTTACTACTTTAGATGAACAATGTATTAAAACTGTAAAAACAGATCATAGATTAAACAAAAAATACACACAGAGCGGCGCTAATAAAAAAAACTTAATTCCTGTTCCATATATCAATAACGCACATAGTATTCATCTCTGCTCCTCCGAAACATTGAATATGGCACTATTAAATATTAGAGCTTTAACTAACAAGACGTTTTTTATCAACGATCTTATTAGTGATAAAAAAATAGATTTTATTGCACTAAGTGAAACGTGGCTTAGCTCAGATGGCGCAGCTGTTTTAATCGAATCTGCGCCTCCTGATTACAGTTTTACTCGTGCTGATCGTAAAGGAAAGAGAGGTGGAGGACTAGCAAACATTTACTCAAGCAGGTTAAAATGTAAAAATATCAGTTTTGGTAAATTCAAGTCTTTTGAGTATCTCGCCATTGTTATTCAGGGAGATTCTCATGTTCTAGTATTATCCGTGTATAGACCTCCAAAATTCAACACGTCTTTTTTTGAGGAATTCTCTGACTTGATGTCAATCTTAATTACGAACTATGACACACTCTTAATAGTCGGCGACTTTAATTTTCATATATATAATCAATGTGACCAAAAAGTAAAAGAATTTATGAACCTCCTGGACTCTTTTGATTTGAGACAGCTCGTTAATCAGCCTACACATAAAGCTGGTCATACGTTAGACTTAGTAATTACTAAAGGACTAAAAGTTGATATAAAGCAGGTCATTGATATTGGTCTATCAGACCATTTTCTTCTACTTTTTAATATAGAAATAATGATAGAAAACACTCATGAGAAGCATATTGTTAAAAAACGCTTCTTTGACTCATCAGCAACTTTAAAACTTACAAACATTCTAATCAATCAGTCCGTTTGTAGTGCCAACTATAATAGCGAGGAGAATGTAAATAGTAAGGTGGAAAGATTTAATACTAAAGTGAGGGCTGCTGTTGACTTAGTTGCACCTGAAAAGACAGTTAAAAAATCTTCTAGCATTGTTATACCATGGAAGACCCAAAGAGTGTCTGATTTAAAGAGAACATGCCGTAGAGCTGAGCGTAAATGGAGGAAAACTAAACTAACTATTGACTATGAAATATTAAAAGTTAAAATAACAGAATACAATAACACAGTCCATCTTGAGAGGCGCTGCTATTTCTCTAAGATTATAAATAACAATGCTAGTAATCCCAGAGTCTTGTTTTCAACAATTGATCATCTGTTAAACCCAGGTAACTCAAAGGAATGCCTCCTAAGTACTTCCAGTAAAACCTGTGAGGCTATCGCTGTATTTTTCAATCAAAAAATTAATGATATTAGAAATAACATAGTATATCTCCCTAACACTAAGGATCCTCCTAAACCCCAGTACTCCATAATAAACAAATTAAAGTCTTTCACTAGGATAGATTTACCTGATTTATATAAAATAATTTCTCAAATGAAACCCTCCACCTGTGCCCTTGACCCAATACCAACAAATTTTTTCAAAGAAGTATTGGGCGTGCTTATTGATAATGTTCTTGACATAGTAAATTCGTCACTAGATACAGGGGTCTTCCCAGACTGTCTTAAGACTGCGGTAGTTAAACCCCTACGTAAGAAAAATAATCTCGACCCCTCTGCTCTTGAAAATTTTAGACCCATCTCTAACCTGCCTTTCTTAAGTAAAATTCTAGAGAAGGCAGTCATTATACAGTTAAATGAGCACCTCAATAAACATGCTATTCTTGATAAATTTCAGTCAGGTTTTAGAACAAATCACAGCACAGAAACTGCACTCGTTAAAGTAGTAAATGACTTTCGGGTAAATGCAGACAGAGGCCATTTATCTGTTCTCATCCTCTTAGATCTGAGTGCCGCATTTGACACCATTGATCATAATATTCTTAAGAATCGCCTTAGTCAATGGGTGGGCCTCTCTGGCAGTGTCTTAAATTGGTTTGAATCCTACCTGGTAGGGAGAAAATTCTTTGTTAGTTGTGGTAATTATAACTCAAAGACACATGATATCCTATATGGTGTTCCACAAGGCTCTATCCTGGGTCCGCTGCTCTTCTCAATCTACATGCTTCCATTAGGTCAGATTATCTTGGGACATAACGTGAGCTACCAGAGCTATGCTGATGACACACAGCTGTATGTATCAATAGCACCTGATGACCCCAAATCTCTTGATTCACTAACACAATGTCTAACCTGTATCTCAGAATGGATGAATAGTAACTTTCTCAAATTAAATAAAGAAAAAACCGAAATCTTAGTGATTGGCAATAATGGATACAATGAGGCTATTAGAAATAAACTGGATGCATTAGGATTAAAAGTCAAATCGGAGGTAAAAAGCTTAGGGGTAACCGTTGATTGTAATCTGAATTTTAAATCGCATATTAATCAGATCACTAGGACAGCATTTTTTCACCTAAGAAACATAGCAAAAGTTAGACCTCTTATATCATCGAAAGATGCAGAGAAATTAGTTCATGCGTTTGTTTTCAGTCGGCTAGATTACTGTAACGCACTCCTCTCAGGACTACCCAAAAAAGACATCAATCGTTTGCAATTAGTGCAGAATGCAGCTGCTAGAATCCTTACCAGGAAAAGAAAATCCGAACACATTTCTCCAGTTTTGATGTCACTGCACTGGTTACCTGTGTCATTCAGAATTGACTTTAAAATTCTGCTTATGGTTTATAAAGCCTTAAATAATCTCGCCCCGTCTTATATATCGGAATGTCTGACACCTTATATTCCAAATCGTAACCTCAGATCCTCAACTGAGTGTCTCCTTAGAATTCCAAGAGCAAAACTTAAAAGTGATGAGGCGGCCTTCTGCTGTTATGCACCTAAAATCTGGAATAGCCTGCCAGTAGGAATTCGCCAGGCTAATACAGTGGAGCACTTCAAAAAACTGCTGAAAACACATTACTTTAACATGGCCTTCTCATAACTTCACTGTAATTTAATCCTGATACTCTGTATATCCAATTCATTATAATAACTATTCATTCTAAATCTGTACTAACCCCTACTCTATCTTCTGTTTCCTTTTCCGGTGTCCTGTTGGTGGTGGCGTGCGCCACTACCATCTACCCAAAGCACCATGATGATCCAACAATAATGGATGGATTAAAAGCCAGAAGTCTGTATGACCATCAGCATCAAGTGACTCCGTGAAAAACCCGAACTACAAAGAGGACTATTTCATTTATGTTAGGTAGAATGCCCAGAGGGGACTGGGTGGTCTCGTGGCCTGGAACCCCTACAGATTTTATTTTTTTCTCCAGCCTTCTGGAGTTTTTTTTTTTGTTTTTTCTGTCCACCTTGGCCATCGGACCTTACTCCTTTCTATGTTAACTAATGTTGTCTTATTTTAATTTCTTATTTGTCTTTTATTTTTCATTTCTTCATTATGTAAAGCACTTTGAGCTACTTTTTGTATGAAAATGTGCTATATAAATAAATGTTGTTGTTGTTGTTGTTCCGGGAAAATCCAAACGACTCATTTATCATTAGTTCGGTCAACCGTATTCAGGACAGTTTTTATAACCGGACTCAAGTTCACGATCATTTCCGTATCTCATTCATTTTTATGTTATTCGTGTTGTTTGTTATATGTTACAGGGGCAAGGGAGGGTTTTGTTGTATTTATATATGGTGGCGTCTCATTGTTGATGTGGTGGAGGAATATTTATATGTTTCTTTCTATTTTTGCATTTGTCTTGTTGTTTCATTTAATACATTTAATCAGTACAATTTTACATATCCGCTTTTGTGAGTTTATATTTACACCGTCGATTGTGGGGAAAAGTGTACTTTGTTAGAGGTACGGCTTGATAGTTAGATTCATTCTCAGTAAATTATCCAGGCCACAGGTCTTGGAGGTGTAGCTGCCGGCTGGGTAAGGGGTCGGCCGTTACAGTGTCAATGTCCACTTGGCTCTAGGAATGGTTACTGAGCTTATCCAAACGGTTTTAGTAGGAAGCAGGGATGAATGATCCAAAAAGATCTTTTGAGAATTGCATGTTTAACTGTTAATTGCTTTTACAGTTTTTTGAGGGACAAGTCCATTTGACACTCACGTATACACACATCACCTATACCAGACCAGTTTAGAGTAGCTCATCAACCTTAGTTTCCAATCTTTGGGAAGTAGGAAGAAAGAATGTACTGTGGCTGGATGGAGGAATGACAGCTCAAGACAGCGGCAAAGATTTTAGGATGCCACCCGGGTCATCCCTTTTATTCACCCAAAGTATTATTAAAAAAACAAAAGAGAAGACAAACAAAAATGGAGCTCGTAGGCATATGCCCCTTCTGCGGGAAGTCGTAATTATACTAGAGTTGTTGGGTCTTTAGCTGGTTGCTCTAGACAAAAAAGTTATGCCTCCTTCCACGAAGCCTGGGATCTAACTGCGGTGGGATTGGAAGGGTGGGGATAAATGCCTTCACCGGATGGCTTCTCTGTGCTGTGGGGAAAGAAGGAGAAGACAGTCTGAGTGGCAGCGCCCCACCCCTACCTCGTCTTGGCAGGTTAACACCTTGAATTAGCTGGCGAGGAGGTCCTCCAATGCACATGCGTGACAGAACATATTCTGCTTGAAAAGCGAATTGAACAAAATTTTGATTCAAATCTCTGGATCTGAGAGGAAGCACCACTAACCACTGCACTACTTGAAATCAACTTCACTCACTGCTGACTAAATTTAACATGTGGTTTGGCTTGCTTCCTACATGAGTGGGCTTGTCCATTAACCGAATGTAGTATGCACATAAGTAGAATCACTCTGTGAATGATGCAGGTGACATTTTTTAACATGCCACATAGACAGTGCCTGGGAAGGAATGGATGCAAGCCCAGGTCCACTGTGTAAACACAACATCCTAACTGTAAGAGAATGCCAAAATAGCTCAGAAAATTGAATTCAAGTGAAAAAAAAAATTATACAAGTACAAAAAGATAGTAATTCCGTAATGTGCTCACATCAAAGCACAGAGTCACAGAGTATGCCTTTTCTTCTGCATAAAAATGTAATTTCGCAAGACTTTCAAAAGCTGTTAATCTTTGATCTTTAGGTTACTTACCATAAAATAAAAATGCAACATTGCAGAATATGATACTTTTTCAATGCTGTGAATTTTCCTCCCATAAATGTATGCACTCACTAATAATAAAGTCATTAACGTCTGGATAATACATGATTTGAATAATTTAACATTAGTGTAGTTTGAATGCTTCTAGCATTTAATTTAAAATTTAAATGATTTTCTAATTAACATCTCAAACAAACTACTGCCACTTCCTTGAGGTGCAAACCAGGAACTGGCTGACTGGAAAAAGACCAGCAAACATAAATAATACAAATTATAAATGCAAGCAGCAATGACTGCAGAACAAACCTTCACAAATAGGTAAGCTTTTGTTCTTTTCACTGCTATTGCTTCCGTGATACTTGGACACCTGATTTTGTTGGGCAAATGCAACTGTCTGGTGTGGTCATGCTACCATTTGATCATCAGCTCTTTTCAGTGATTGGAAACCTTGACTGTTGAAAACGAGTCCATAGTTATGACAGCAGTAAAATGTCTGACAAAAAACTGGTCACAAGAAAACCGTGTACCTTCTGTCACTTGATAGAGAATTACCTAAGGCTCACACAATTTACGGCAAAGGTACAGCTTTGTTAAACACAATGCACTATAGAGGGAAACACATCAGTGTAACAGTTCTCTTCAAATTATGTCTTTCCTATATCAGATATGATAGTATGCAGTTTAATAAAATAATTCTAAAAGACTCTTTTAGAGTACTTCTTTAAATAGTGCAGCACAGCTGCTTCTGAAATAGTGATAGTATGCAGTTTGGCAAACTAATATAAGTAACTTTTTCTGGAATATATGATTACCAGGTGTAGAAGTTTCTGAAACTCCTAATGACATGAATTATCCAGCTGAGTTTATGCATATGAAAGAGCATCTAGGATAACTCCTCATAAACCCTTTCTAAAAATATTGCTCATGTGGAATATTAAATCAAAACTGAGCTTCACAGTGGTGCACAACTGTAGAGTTGCATTGCAGTTTTCAAACAGCAAAAATTGTTTCTGCAGCCAGAAGTGATATTAGGTTTCATTTTCAAATTGATATCACCAAGTTTTTTTTCTCTCCTAAAAATCAATAAATCCACTCACTGAAATCCTATTCATAATCTTCATATTTACTTTCTCATTACTTTCACAATAATCAGCATGTCTTTAAAAATACTACAGAATATTTTTATTAGGTATCAAGCTCTGTATGACTTCTACCATTGTCGGAATCCGATACACACCACTGACTGGATTTTCTTATAAATATTTTAAGTCTCTTACTCCTTCTATCACTTCACAAGGATTTTTTTATTTTTATTCCACTTACTTCTACTGAAGAGAAAACAATTTCCAGTTATTCCAATTATTTAATCACCATAAGAATGTTTAAGTGACAGCAGTTTAATCCTACAAGAATGCACATTAGTCATTTTCTGCCCAAGTGGATTAAACAACATTAAAGTTTACACTTAGCTCACTGGGAAGATTAATAAAGGATACTTTACATAGCATGATTTTTAAAATATATGTTTAATTGAATTATTATTTATTCTTTTCTAAGTGATCTTTCTCAACTATTTTGTATGGAACACTATCCGCTTTTTACTTTCTTGTATACGAAGTATAGGGAAAGTATTGTAATTGTCCAAAGATTCAATGTCAAGATTTTGATGAATTTTGAGATTTTAGACCTCCCTGCCTTTCTTGTATACAAAATATAGGGGGAGTATTGGAATTCTCCAAAAATTCAATTTCAAGATGACGATGAATCTTGAAATTTTAGACCTTCCTGAGATTTAAAGTACCATTTTTGGAATTATGTCTGTGTGTGTATGTAAACACAATAATTTGAAAACGCTTCCACTTAGGTCAACCAAATTTTGTATACAAGTATTAGGTACAAAACATATATTTCTATCAACTTTTGGGCTATATCTGTTAACCGGATGTGTTACTTTACCTTTTATTCATGCACCTGCAGAGGTGATGATTTATTCAACTTTACTTTTATAATAATTGTTCAATATATTATTAATTTGATTTGATCTGTTGTTGATTGTTCTTTAATGTACATAACATAAAAATATAATCATTGTCTTGCGGTTTACTCCTCAAATATCTATCCCCATATCTGAGTATACAAGAAAGTCTAGGGAAGACCACTCCTGATTTTTTATAGTGTATGGATAATACCTTATAAATTTTCAATCCAGACATTTCAGACTTTACAAGATTTGTACATCAGAAAAGTTGGCTAAGCTATTTAAATAAATATTATATAATAATGCCAAAAACAGTTTTGCATGCCACAGCTCCAACCCTAAACACCAGGCTATGTATTTTTCCAAAAATGTTGGAACTGCATAGCATTGACCAATACATTTTGGTCTTCTGATGCTTTGTACTACCCATAAAAAGCTTAGAGTGTGAAGTTTTGTCATCAAAGTGTTATGTGCTGAGATATTTCTTTTAAAGAAATGTAACATATCTACACAATGTTTTAAAATATGTACTAGTTAGGTTTAAAATGTCTGAACAACTAGACCTTAGGCCAAAGAGGTTTCCTAAAATGTCTGTTGATCCATTCAGACTATTATGATCTCTTTCAGAGAAATCATAAGGGTCACAAAGAAATCAAATTTCATAAAGTGGTAAAGGTATCCATTGCAAGGGCCTGAATTACAGTATCTAAAGGGGCATCCTGACCTACACCAATATTTATAGGTCCTGTCAGAGATGTCAATAGTAATGGTTTCTAGAATTCTGTGTTGATAGAAGGATGGAGGTGGGAAACAGCACTAGGGATTTTCCAGTTAATAGGTGGCCCTCATCTGATCACAGTATAGGGAAAGTGTCCTTGACTTTTTAAGGAAGATATGGAGGTTAAAATTGCACCTGAGGCTACTAGGGGATGTTCTAGGAAGATGGCTTAAAGGGATCCAAATGTATTGTTAGCAAACTACCAAGAAGAATTTTAATGAAGCCACCGGGAGGCAAGGCGAAGTCAAAGTTAGAAAATGGCTAAAACTGGAGGATCTACTGCTCTGTATATCAAATCTAAACCGCAAGCTGAGAATCAGAGTGAAAAAATCAGGCACAAGACAAAGACTAGAAATTTTTTAGACAAAAAGGTTACAAAAAGGATGTTTTTGGAAAAAGGGATTTTTGTTTTTAACCCATTGTGTCACAATTCAAAAGTCACAACCTCGGAAGACATACAGTACCTTCCCCCATAGGAAAAGTGTTGATCTTGCCAAAGCCTTCTTTGTACCAAAAAACTTTCTGACAATGCCCATTAGGTAGGCTTTAGTGTATCAGATCTTGACAGGTTGTGCTGCATTTTATAGAGGGACGTGGATCAGCCACCCTGTGGGGCTGGGTGGGGATCATACAATTGTTTAGGTAAGCCAATTATCCTTTACTGTTTTCTCAACTGGTTTAGTTGTTAATACTTTTTCTATTATGTAGCCCTGCAAGTTTATTTGTTATTAGTAAGACACCATTTTTCATTTTATTTATTGTGGGCACAAATACATCTCAAGAGTGTTGACTTCAAGCCACACCCTTAACCAAAGGATTAAGAAAGAAAAGAAGAATGCATATTTGAGCCTGGTGTCTTTCATACAATGTTTTATTTACGTCGAGAGAAAATTAATAGGAAGAACATTTTTATAGTAAATCACTTCTTACAAAGGGCTGACATTGTTATTGTATACATTCCTCCTCGGGCAGACGTGGAGTCAGCGAGTGACATCATCCATTCCGCTGTTGCTAAGTTACAAACGCAGCACCCTGAGGCGCTTGTGCTAATCGCTGGAGACTTTAACCATGTGACGCTGGACAAAACATTGCCTGCATTCTCCCAGTATGTGGACTGTAACACCCGGGGAAATAAGACTATTGATTTACTGTATGCAAACGTTAAAGACGCATACAGCGCCACCCCGCTGCCTGCGCTTGGGAAAGGAGATCATAACCTGGTTCAGCTTCAGCCTCACTATAAACCAAAAGTTAGAGTCCTACCTGTAACCACACGATCATTCAGGAAGTGGACCCCGGAGGCTGAGAATACTCTGAGAGAACTTTTTGGAACTACAGACTGGGATATCCTGCAGGGATCTCATAATGAGAACATTGAGGAAGTTGTTGACTGCACTACTGACTACATCAACTTCTGTATGGACATTGTAGTTCCAGTAAGAACAGTACGCTGCTATGCTAACAACAAGCCATGGATTACAAGTGACATCAAGGGCCTTTTGAATCAGAAGAAAAGGGCTTTTAAAGACGGTGATCAGCATGAGCTCAAGCGCGTGCAGAAGGAACTCCGAGTCCAACTCAGGGCGGCGAAGGAGCAGTACAGGAGAAAGCTGGAGCAGAAGTTGCAGAATAACAGCATGAAGGAAGTGTGGGATGGGATGAAGATCATCACTGGCTGCAGCTCGAAGCGGGGTACCACCATTGAGAGAGACGTGAAGAGAGCAAACCAAATGAACAACTTTTTTAACAGGTTTGACCACCCTAACCCACTCTCACTCTCACCTCGGAGTACTGCACCCTCCACACATCCTTCTGCTGATACCAGCATAGGAAAAACATCCCCACCCATAATAACAACAGCGCAAGTGAGCAGAGAGCTGAGGAGACTTCGTGCCAGCAAAGCAGCGGGTCCAGATGGAGTATCGCCACGACTGCTGAAGGTCTGTGCATCGGAGCTGGGGGGTCCTCTACAGCGCATCTTCAACCTGAGCCTGGAACAGGGGAGAGTCCCGAGGCTTTGGAAAACATCTTGTATCACCCCAGTCCCAAAGGTATCACGTCCTAGTGAGCTGAATGACTTTCGGCCTGTTGCTCTGACATCACATGTGATGAAGACCATGGAGAGACTGCTGCTTCACCACCTTAGGCCACAGGTTCAACACGCCCTTGACCCTCTGCAGTTTGCATATCAGGAGAAGGTGGGAGCGGAAGATGCCATCATCTATATGCTACACCGATCCCTCTCTCACTTGGACAGAGGCAGTGGTGCTGTAAGAATTATGTTTCTAGACTTCTCTAGCGCCTTCAACACAATCCAACCTCTGCTCCTTAGGGACAAGCTGACAGAGATGGGATTAGATTCATACCTAGTGGCATGGATCGTGGACTATCTTAAAGACAGACCTCAGTATGTGCGTCTTGGGAACTGCACGTCTGACATTGTGGTCAGCAACACAGGAGCGCCACAAGGGACTGTACTTTCTCCGGTCCTGTTCAGCCTATATACATCGGACTTCCAATACAACTCGGAGTCCTGCCATGTGCAAAAGTTCGCTGATGACACTGCTATCGTGGGCTGTATCAGGAATGGGCTGGAGGAGGAGTATAGGGACCTAATCAATGACTTTGTTAAATGGTCCGACTCAAACCACCTACACCTGAACACCAGCAAAACCAAGGAGCTGGTGGTGGATTTTAGGAGGCCCAGACCCCTCATAGACCCAGTGATCATCAAAGGTGACTGTGTGCAGATGGTGCAGACCTATAAATATCTGGGAGTGCAGCTGGATGATAAATTAGACTGGACTGCCAATACTGATGCGCTGTGCAAGAAAGGACAAAGCCGGTTATACTTCCTTAGAAGGCTGGCTTCCTTCAACATCTGCAATAAGATGCTGCAGATGTTCTATCAAACAGTTGTGGCGAGCGCCCTCTTCTACGCAGTGGTGTGCTGGGGAGGCAGCATTAAGAGGAAAGACGCCTCACGCCTGGACAAACTGGTGAGGAAGGCAGGCTCTATTGTTGGCATGGAGCTGGACAGTTTAACATCTGTGGCAGAGCGAAGGGCGCTCAGCAGGCTCCTATCAATTATGGAGAATCCACTGCATCTACTAAATAATGTAATCTCCAGACAGAAGAGCAGCTTCAGCGACAGACTGCTGTCACTGTCCTGCTCCACAGACAGATTGAGGAGATCGTTCCTCCCCCAAACTATGCGACTCTTTAATTCCACCAGGGGGGGGTAAACGTTAATATTTAACATTATACATAGTTATTGTCTGTTTTTTTCACCTGTATTATTATCATTCTTTAATTTAATATTATTTATTGTATCAGTATGCTGCTGCTGAAGAATGTGAATTTCCCATTGGGATTAATAAAGTATCTATCTATCTATCTATCTATCTATCTATCTATCTATCTATCTATCTATCTATCTATCTATCTATCTATCTATCTATCTATCTATCTATCTATTTAATATTATGAATAAATTTTTCAAAATCAATTTTAGTTGTTATCCATCCACCAATATATTGGCAGCACTGGGCACAAAGCAGGAACCAACACTGGATAGAATGGCAGTAAATTGCAGGGCACACTTACATCTACAGACACTTAGACAGGGACAACTGAGCAAAAAGCAAAGTGTCCAGAGAAAATTACACATAGACACAGAAAAAATCAGCCAACACCATGCTGACAGTGACCTTTATTAACCACTGAGCCAATGTGTGCCTTTTCTTATGGTTTATATAATTTCTTATCTGATCATATTGCTAAAATAATTTAATACTACTGTATGAGCTTTAAACAAAAATAGCTACTTGTGTATGTATATTACCCAATTTACAAATGCTATTTACGAATTAATGTTAGATAATACACTATAGATAAGTTGATTTTTATAAGGAAAAACAAATTAGACAGGAATATAATCAGAAGTAGCATTTACATAATAGCAATCCTGCAGGCACATCATAACTTTCTGTGTGATGTACTCCTTCAGGTGTCAATATTTAATTAACAAGAACAACAGAAAAGGACGGCAGTTCATAGTGTGTTTCTTTATGGAACTTACATGTTAAACACAGATTTGAGGCACCATAGCTCTATATCTGGACATAAAACTGTGTTCCCACAGGCCCTGCAAATTTTTATTCAACAATTAAATATTTGTTTCCATTACTTTAATGTGAAAAATGAAAAATGTTCACAGTTTACCATACTAGAGAGATAAAGTGGAAAACGAATGCAGTTTTAATATGAGCCTCTTTTCAGGTTTTTATAGAAGAGAGATTAAACATGTAGCCTTAACTGTGCCTAAAAATTGATGTAAAAACACCCACAAAGAGCAAGAACAGGCGCAAACTACTTAATGTTAATTCTTCCCAAGACTGACACTTCATATACTTCTTTCTATGAGAACTGCCTTGCAAAGCATTAAGAAAATGGAATTTGTAGCAGAACAGAAGAAATTACTGTTACATTCTGGGTGTTCTAATTATGCTGAGATCTGGTTAAGTCCCTTCCTTAATTCTACAAACAAGTATTTGATAAATTCTCCCTCTACACAACATATTCCAGCACAATACCAGCACTTGCCAGCTACAGAAATTTTCAGATGACTTGTCCGTCACAGACAGCAATAATAATGGAGATAAGTTAGAGTACAGGAAGTTTGTGGAGGACTTTGTGTTATGGTGCAGGGTCAACAACGTATAATTCAATACCAGCAAGACAAAGGAGCTGGTGGTGGACTTTAGGTGTGCCAAGGAACCTCTGAGACCTGTCATCATCCAGGGGGAGGACGTGGAAGTGGTGCAGAGCTACTAGTACCTAGGGGTCCATATGAACAGCAAACTTGTCTGGTGTGACGATAGAGTGGCACTGTATAAGAAGGGCCAGAGCAGACTGTACTTGCTAAGGAGACTCAGGTATTTTGGTGTGTGCAGCAATCTACTAGATATGTTATATCAGTCCATAGTAGCCAGTATGGTGTTCTACGCTCTGGACCCCTGGGGAAATATCTTGAGCTCAAGAGAAGCACATTGCCTGAGTAAACTTATATTGAAAACCTGGACACACTGGAAGATGTTGTGGAAAAGTGGATGGTAGCAAAATTGCATACCATCATGAAACATACCCTCCATCCCATACAGAAGACACTCTCTTGGAGTACTTTTAACCACAGACCCATCCCACCACGGTGTGCTAAGAAGCACCTCTGGGAGTCTTTTCTTCCCACTGCTATCAGGCATTTTAATGCTTCTTCCTGAGGCACTTGTTAAGTTTATTTTGAAATACCATTTTGAAACATCTGAACAATATTTATTTATTTATTTATTTTACATATCGATTGATTGATTGTGTGTATTATTTGTCCTGTGAGTCTGTATCCTTATTTTTATGTTTCTGCTGCTGTATGCATGTGAATTTACCCTTAGGAGTAATAGAGTTTATCTAATATAATCCAATCTAATACAACACTCCAAAGGTCTTTTTTGAACCCAGTAGGTCCTGCTTCCCTTCAAACATTAGAATAATTGTGGCAGGATCCAATCACTCAGTCAAACAACCTCATATATTGTCTTCAGCTAGCTGGTCCAGAATAGCATCAAGTTGAGATCTGAAGACCCCTATTGTCCTACTCTCTACTACACCACTTGTCCATTTATTCCATGTGTCTATGGTTCTTTACTTGAAGAAAAACTTTCTAACATTTATGTGAAATCTGCCATGAACACATTGCTAACTGTGTCCCCATATCCTTGTTGTAGAATTTATTTTAAAGCATCAGCTGGGATCCACCTTACTAATTCCTTTCATAATGTTAAACACTTTGATCACCTATTCATTATCTGTTGTTCATTATTATTGACTGCTGTCACTGTCCTGCTCCACTGACAGACTGAGGAGATCATTCCTCCCCCACACTATGTGACTCTTAATTCCACCCGGTGGGGGGGAGGGGGGTAAACATTAATATTATACAAAGTTATTGTCTGTCTGTTATACCTTATCCTCATCTGTCATCCTTACATCTCACATTATTCATTGCACCAAAGAGGCTCTATGTCTGGTCACTGTTCAAGGAGTGGATGTAGAGGTGGAGCACTCTTACAAGTACTTGTGGGTCCACATCAATGACAGGTTGGACTGGTCTTGTAACACAGAGGAACTTTAAAAGAACAGGCAGTGCAGGCTCTTTTTTTCTTAGGTGTTCCCTTAATGTGGGTAGTGACATCCTTCACATCGCCTACAACTCTGTGATCGCCAGAGTGATTTTTATATGCTGTGGTGTGATGGGTTAGTAACATCACTTCAAGAGAGGTGTACTGAATCTGTAAGCTAATTAAAAGGGCAGGCTCAGTTATAGGACAAATTGTGGACCTACAGGAGGTAGTAGCAAAGGAGAGAAATAAAGCAAAACACAGTGCCATTATGAACAAAGCTGCACATCCTCTCTCTGACACACTAACACTGAGTACTTTTAGCCAACCAATCATTCAGCAGAAGTCTGTCAAGAAATGCTACATGGGCTTTTTTATACCAACGGTAATATGTCTGCATAATGCCTCACCGTGACTGTGACAGCCACGTAAGAATTTTTTGTTTTAATTTTCTTCCAATGTAGTAATTGAAGTGTGTGTTCAGATCTGTCTGTCTGTTTGTCTGTCTGTCTGTTTGTCTCCTAACTCACTTCATCCAAGCAGGGTCATGTCATCCTTAATCTTCCTTTGCTTAAACTGACATGGTTCATCTCCTGGAAACAGCCTATTTGCTATTCTATGGACTTTTCTTAGTGCTGCTTTTTCATTTCTGTAATATGAAGACCATTATGTACACAGTACTCCTAGTGAGGCCTCACTAGTGCATTATATAACTTAAGCATAACCTCCTTTAACTTGTACTCCACACATTGTGATATATAATACTGTATAACCAAACATCCTATTAGCCCTTTTGATCACTTCAGTACACTATCTTGATGTAGACAGTGATGAGTCCACTATGACTTCTGCATGCTTCTCATAAGGATTACTTTTAAGTTTCAGACCTCCCATTGTGTATTCAAATCGAACATTTCTATTTCCTATTTGTAACACCTTGCATTTCATTGGCCACAAATCTGCCCATGTCTGTATACTGTCCAAGTCCCTGTTTAACAATTTAGATGTTTCTGCTTTATCTGCTTTTCCACATAGTTTGACATCATTTGCAAACTTAACTAGCTTGATTATATTCTGTTCAGATAGTGACTTCAGCACTGATCCGTGAGGGACACTACTTTTAACAGCACCTAATTCTGAAAATGTTCCTTATACCATAATCCTTTGCTTCCTGTACTTGAGCCACTTTTGCTTAGACCTACACTTTGTCCCTTGAATTCCTGTTTGTTTCAGTTTAATATCTAACCTTTCATGTGGAACCTAATGAAAAGCCTTCTGAAAATCAAAATAAATAATATATGCACCTATCTTATTGTATGCTTCTGTTGTTTTCTCATTGAATTCCAGTCTATCTATCTATCTATCTATCTATCTATCTATCTATCTATCTATCTATCTATCTATCTATCTATCTATCTATCTATCTATCTATCTATCTATCTATCTATCTATCTATCTATAATACTGAAACATGGCCTTCCCTGTCAAGTTGACTATTTCTTAATACATCTGTTCTAGATGACCTATAGTGACTTATCAGCTTGATCACGCTTTTTATACAATGGGATAATATCTGCTAACCTGCAGTTTATAGGAATTTTCCCAGTTTACACAGATTTTCAAAAAATGTGTCAAGGGTTCACTGTATATACTGTATGTACTCACTAACTTCCTTAAGCACTGAAGAATAAACCTACCTGGAATAGCTGAGCAACCCTTTGTAGTATGAAGTGGGCATTGATGATTTTACACATTTTAGATATGCAACAGTATAACCTATTTGTGAACTGTTTATTTGAACACAGAAGAAAAAAATCAAAAATCAAGCCTAATTCCAAATATTTTAAACAAATCAAATTCTAGACAAGAAATATGTATTATACATATTTCATACATTTTCTCATACATTTCAACTTACTAGTTATCTGTACAATAAATTCTGCATTAAACATGACGGTAGAGACTGAACACAATTTACTAGATATTTTGCAGTTATAAACATTTCATATTGAAATTTGTCTGACAATAGTGAGGGCTGAAATAAAAAAAAAAACATAATTTAATATTTATGTATTAGGTAAAAAATAATCTTTACCTAATGAAATTAGTTCCAAAGTTGTGTTGGGAGAGCCAAGGGATATCCACAGACAAAATCACATTTTGAAGGCAAACGTCAGAGAAGAAGAACAAAATACACTGCATACTTGAAAGAGCAGATTACAAGTGACGACGAGCACAAAGCAAACAACAGGTATAGAGTAATGTGGGTTCATAAGCCATGACTGACTTTCTTCAAAGTGATTTATACCCTTTGGCTATTTTACCAATTCCTGGCAGGCATTGTGGGGAAGCGGCTGAAGATTTCCACTGTAAACAATGAGATTGTCACATTGAGCCCCAAATTGACTTAAGGTGTGATACTGGACAAGCTTTAAAAAAGCATGCATATAAACTTTAGTACTCAAGATATAAAGAGTGTAAGATTGCTATTGATTATAAAAGCAATAATTTGAGGAGCCAAGGAGGTATACAGAGAGCAACTCCTGCTCAGATGGTAAGGTGCTCAGGGCAGGAAGTTCCTCTTTACTGAGCTTTTAAATATTTATTCTGGTTTTTGGTAACTGTGTTGGTTAGGGTTGTCAACTAGGCAGCAATATATGCCAATCTCAGGCTTTTAAGAGCTCATGGTGAGAATAAATTTGAAAGATATTTTGGATCAATAGCTCACTGGCAGTGAGGGAGTTTGGTTAGAGATAAAACAAAGAGAAATGTGACAGTGGAGATGTGGGGAATTGGGGAATTTGTATCTGGGCAAATGGATTAGCCACTCCATCACAGAATGGATCATAAATTTTTCATCATGTACATTTAGGGAGCCATAAATGATAAATCAGTTGAAAGTTAATGGACTGTTACTACTTAATTATGTGATAACATTCTCAAACCTGCTCAATCCAGTTCATCAGGAAGCCAGATGCTTAATTGGCAATGCTGGACACAAGACAAGAAACACCCTGTCGCCAGTCCATCACAGGGCCCACCCATACACACACACTAACTCACACCAACATATCTTTATGGAGCTTGTAAAAAAAACACAAAGATACAGAACAATGTGCAATCATTACACAGGCATCAATACGCAGATCTGGCTCTCTGGCTAAAGATCTGCATTTTTATCTGGGACGTTGCCGGTTCAAATCTTGTTCCTGGCAGAAGGGATCCTACTCTGTTGGGCCCTTAACCTGAAAATTGCTCCAGGAGTTCTGTACAATGGCTGACCCAGTGCTCTGACCCCCCAAAACTCATGCAAAAAGACAATTTACCTTTGCGGATTAACAAAGTATATCAAATCAAAAAAAAAATCAAATAGGGTACTGGATATATTATATTATATTATATTATATTATATTATATTATATTATATTATATTATATTATATTATATTATATTATATTATATAGCATATCAATAAAATTGCAATCTGAATGCTAGACAGTAGTACACAATTAACAAATGTTAACAAAAGTGTTCAGTTTTCCTTTGGAGAAATAGATATGCAATGAAAGCAAATATCTTTAAACAATTTATAAATATCAATGATCTCACAGGAACTAGTCTTAGCATTTAAAGATTACTTAAACTGAGGAAACGTCCCAGTTAAAGCTTCACTTTCAACATTGTATACACTCACCTAAGTAAAGAGAAGAATCTTTTTTTTTGACGTGATCATCCATGTAAGACACACCCAGAGGCTGCACAGAGGATGCTCCAATACCAATCAAAACTTGTGCCACCACCATCAGCATATACATCATGTTTGTGGACTGCGTCTCCTCACAACTCTCCATAGCAGAATTTGGATATGTTGGTGGTTTTCCAATTGAGCATGTATCTCTTGATGTTGATATTTTCACTTTTTGGTAATCGTATTGGTGGCTCACAAATTCAGGTAAAGCACACAGAAGTGAGCCAAGTGCCATGATAATTCCACCACATCCAATAAGTCTTGGTCTGTGACCCTTTCCACCAAAATAGCTTACTAAAAGGATTACTAAAAGGTTTCCAATTTCAAAACCACTTGCGATTAGGCCAAGTTCAGTTGTCCTCAGACTAAATCTCTTTTCCAAAGTGCTTAGCATACTGATCTGTAATAAATAAAAGCTGCATGTTTATACATTTCAATATAGACATTTAAGGATCAATTTGTAAAAAACTGACACATGAATATTTCTTTATGGATACAACCTAAAATTAAACTATCCTCAATACCCAATCGATAGCATCACAAGAACATGAGATATACACGTATGCATGTGTATGGTGAATGAGTAAAATCGTACAGAACCTTAGTCTTTCCACAAAAATAATGTTATAGCGAAAAGTTGAGCAAACATAAATTAGCACTTGCCACATTTCTTGTTTTGTATCTCTCCTTCAGTCTAGGAATAGGAAAACTTGGAGCTATGTCAGTTTACCACCAGATAAAAAAAAAAGTTCATATTTGTCATGAAAAATTAACACATTGAGGTAGAAGGTGTTTCCTTGGTGTTTTCCATTTGTAGGAAAATTTAATTCACCACTGAAATAGACAATATAATTATTTGAATTAATAAATTATTATTATTATTATTAATACTTAATTAAATTAATCAGTTTTGGAAGCAGGGCTGCATTTATATATTTAAGTTTTGTCCTGTGTTTAATGAATTAATAACTCAGCATTCATTGTCGACCAGGATTTAAAACCTACAAAATGCAAGGGGTGGTTATTTTTTATTTTACTTATCAAAGCAAATACAATGACATGAATGTGGAAGATTTAAAATTACAAAAGTTCTCCTGCTTAATTTGTGCTTTATTTCAGGAATTTTATTATTGTGTAAATGTCTAAAATGCACAATCTAGGTGTGTACTATATAGTGCCTGTTACTTCTATCCATCTATCTATCTCATGCAATGGCGTATTTGTACTCACTTTTGCTTATAAAAATGAAATAAATAAATAAACTTAAAAACAACCACGCAGCTGTTTTCATAATTTTAAGGAAAAAAAACCAAAATAATTACCAAGTAAGCATTGCCAATGCTGTTAGCGCTTAGAATTAGGCAAAGGGTAGCAACAAAAGCTCTGATATCTCCGAAGCAGGACTTGCTTTGCTTTTTTTGGACTTTAGTCGTTTGGTTCTCTTGCAGATTATTAGCCATAACGCCCACAGTCCGTTAACTTTACAGATGAAAGCCTCTGCTGCTGCCGCCGCCGTTCACGTCCAGCATTGAAACTTTTGTCCGTTGTCTAAAAAAAAGAGAATAAAATGAGATCACAGACTCTCTCGCACATTAAATGCTACGTGAGTACAAACTTACTTTGTTTTACACGTGCTGACAACTTTTAAAACACCGCCAAGAAAGAAGCTGGTTCATCCTCACAAAGGAGCAAACTATGCCTAATTCAAAATCTTTGTTTGATGTTAGCGTTAGAACACACTCACATGTTTCATTCAACTTTCCATTCATAAATCAATCTAACCGATCGATCCTTTATGCAAATCCGACTGAAACAAAAAGACATCATCAGCCCCAAGTGCTTGACTGCTCCTTGTTCACGCTGTCCAAGGTGCTAGATATCAAGCGCTAAATGAGCATCGCCGATGACAAAGATCACTTGTGAGTTAAAAACACAATCGCATCTTCAGCCTTAGTCCTCAAACATTCTCCTAGAAAGTAAATCAAACCAGCCAATTGACAATATACCCACCTTCCAGTCAGAGAAGTGCAGCACGCGTCACTGCGTGGCATTGACAATAAAGAAAGTAGAAAGCTTTTGCCTCCCAACCGGTTGATACGTTCACATTTGTTTGTAATTCACAACTCCTAGTTACTAAGAACCCTTCTTAAAACCGTGAGAGAAGAAAATAACTGATGTGCATTTCTCTGTTAGATTCTTTCACAACCTCGTCAAATTTATAAAGCATTCCACGAAGAAAAATCTGCCTGGCGACACGCTGTTTCTGAAATTGAAGCCTGGATAAAATCTGTAAGCTATCTTTATGTCTGCCGCCAAACTGACAGTCATTTTTTTTAATATTTCGATAAAACATATTGATGCCATCTTGTGGCAAGACCGAGAGGCACAGCAGCTTAAAAGAAAAAAAAAATTAACACAAGCTTCTTAGCAGAAACGGGAACTTACCAGATGTTTAACATTGAAGTGAAAATTTCATTATATTGTTATAGTAAGTTATAAGAAGGAAAATAAGATGTTTAGCACAAACAAGAAAGATAAGCACTAACAAAAGGCTTCTATTCAATGTGTACATAGTACAATGACATTCTCAGTTACATGTCCTCTAAAAACAGTTGACAAAAATGCAAACTATCTATCTATCTATCTATCTATCTATCTATCTATCTATCTATCTATCTATCTATCTATCTATCTATCTATCTATCTATCTATCTATCTAATATCTGAATTATGATTATTTGAGTTGTACAATCATGATCAGTGGTATGAAATGTATTATATTATATTATATTATATTATATTATATTATATTATATTATATTATATTATATTATATTATTATTAAGCATTGCAATCCTAAACTGAAGTAAGCATTTTTTTCTGACTTGTGCTACCAGGAAAAGCTCCAGACCCCACAACTCTGATTAGGCAATTTTAATACTGAATATGCATTAATATATTCCCCGCTATTCTCTAAAACAATTATTATACAAAGTTTCAGAGAAGTTGGAGTCTCTTCAGGCATCACAAGGCTCAAGATGAAAAGACACCACTGCACAATATATCAGTCCAAGGGCAAACACAACCACACATACACCCACAGATTACTTGGACGATGGTCCACTACTGTGAAAAAGATACTCATTTACAATGTGTGTACTGCAGACCACTGACACATGTGTGTTCGCATTTTTATACATTCCTGTTTATCCTGGGGTCAGAGAGTGTCATATGCTGCTTTGACTGGCAAGTAACATTTTTACTGTATCTCTGTCCACGTGACTATACTACCACATTTATTACTATTATTACTACAATGTCTTCCCACTCATACAGGGCCCAGTTAGATCTCCTATCAGGTGATCTGTATAACTTTCAGATGTGAATAGAACTGTGAAGAACCAGACATGCAGGAAATGAACTCCACATAGACAGCATCAAGTTGGAATTTAAGTCAGCTTTCCATGGACTGTGTGGGCAACCAGTAAGTCACCATAAATTACTTTATATTACATTAGCAGGGGTACCTGTTACTGACGAGAGTGAAATAAAGTCTTGGTGCAGCCATGAAATAAAGTTTCTCAAGGAGAAAAACTTCAGGATGAAACCTACCTTATTGTCTCCACATACAAATGTGGAATCTGTTCAAAATTTGGTGGACATACATACAACAGTGTGAATGTGCATACTAGTGAAATATACATTAAGCTTTATATATAATACTATATTATATTTTATTATAATTAGTTTTATTTCCCTTGACAAAAAAAATCTATCTATCTATCTATCTATCTATCTATCTATCTATCTATCTATCTATCTATCTATCTATCTATCTATCTATCTATCTATCTATCTATCTATCTATCTATCTATCTATATAATGTATAAATGATTTGAATAGGAATATAAGTAACAAGCTGGTTAAGTTTGCAGATGATACCAAGATAGGTGGTTTAGCAGATAATTTGGAATCCGTTACATCATTACAGAAGGACTTGGATAGCATACAGGCTTGGACAGATTTATGGCAGTTGAAATACAATGTCAGTAAATGTTAAGTATTAAACATAGGAAGTAAAAATGTTAGGTTTGAATACACAATGGAAGGTGTGAAAATCAAATGTACACCTTATGTGAGGAATTTAGGAGTCACAGTGGACTCTAAGCTATTGACTTCCAGGCAGTCATTAAGAGGCAGACAGAATGTTATGTTATATAACACGATGTGTACAGTAGACGTCCAAGAAGGTTATGCTCAGCCTTTATAATGCACTAGTAAGGCCTCATCTGGAGTACTGTGTGCAGTTTTGGTCTCCAGGCTACAAAAAGAAAAATAGCAGCACTAGAAAAGGTCTAGAGAAGAGCGACTAGGCTGATTCCAGGGCTACAGGGGTTGAATTATGAAGAAAGATTAAAAGAGCTGAGCCTATACAGTTTAAGCAAAAGAAGATTAACTTGTTAAGGGTAAATTTCACACAAACATTAGGAAGTTTTTCTTTACACAAAGAACGATAGACACTTGGAATAAGCTACCAAGTAGTGAGGCAGACAGTAAGTCGTCAGGGACTTTCAAAACTCGACTTGATGATTTTTTGGAAGAAATAAGTGGATAGGACTGACGAGCTTTGTTGGGCTGAATGGCCTGTTCTCGTCTAGATTGTTCTAATGTTCTAATCTATCTATAATATAATATAATATATATTTATGTCTTAGATTTGTTCCAGTTTTGCAGTTGTTAATGTTGGAAAAGCAGGTGCAGCAAATGAAAGAGATGGATGTATCTTTATTAAAATGATAGAATATTATAAATAGACATAAGCTATAACTATAGTAAGGATAATATGTACATTTACTACTCATTTAGTACAATCATTTTGGACCAAAAGATTCTAAATACAAATTATGTAAAAAAACAACAAATGAAGTGTAAAACACTGTAAAATGCTATATTTTTTTATCCAGTCCAGGAGAAAGACTGACACTAATAGTTTTTAAGCTATTATTGTCACATGCACAGAGGTACAATGAAATTCTTACTACCACATGCTAATTAACATGGAGCAGTTTGCCATTCTCCAACACCATGATTAGTGAGTATAACTACCTTACTTCAAAACTTCTGTCTTACTTATCAGAAACATCTTGGAGTGCAGTAATAATTCAGCAAAAAATTAATAGTTTAATAATAAACATTGGCAGGCTTTCCCTCTTAAGATGTGAGGCTATTGCTTTATATGTATTTCTTCTATATTTACTGCAGTATTTGTCCTTTCATAATGCATTAGGATACTTTTCCTGTGCACCTGGTCCAGCTACTCCCAGATATCACATGTGAGTTAATGGAAATAAGATTTATCTTCCTTTGGAGCCAGAGTGCACATCTGATTCATAAGGTAATTATTATTATGTGTACAGCGTTTAGTGACATTCTTACTTGCAAGTTCTACTCAGCACGCAGCACGTTGCCACTCATCAGCACAATGATTAATGAGTGTAACTACCTTACCTTGAAACCTCTGTCTTCCTTACCTTGAAACAGGTCTCAAACTGAAGAAGTCACCAAAGTGTCCCTCAATAGTTATCATATTTGTACAAAAAAGACCAATTTAAAAATACATTTTATTTTTGCTTATCTTGGCAGACAGCCTTATTTTCTTTCAGTGTGTATTCTGTATTTGTCTTACAACCTGAGCCTCTCTGAATCACTGAGTGCATTTTGACGTTTTTTGTGATTTGGTTGCAGACAAGTAGCTGGTAGCCGCATCTTCTTGCAATCAGTGTTCTGAGACCAAAAAAGAGTGGCAAAAGACTACTTTGAGGAATTCTATTAAATAAGATTAGCTAATCATTTTGTATTAAGAGTACTGTGTCATTTTAGGGTCTGAGAGAGTAACTGCATGCCTATTAAAATTATATATGCTTGTCAAAAAATAAACTCTCAAATAGAATTAATAGTATTTCATTAAATAAATAATATTTCTCCTAATTTCACCATTACCAAATATAGCAATCCTGATGAGCCGATAATCCTTACTCTTTTTAAAAAACACGTTTGTTATGAATCTTTCTTTAGAAATAACCTTTAATCAAACTGAGGGTCACTGTGGGTAGAGTTGCATCCTTAGGTTTTCATTTTTTTCAGTGACTTCTGTGGAAGCTGCAACTGTAAAAAGGTATGTGTCAAATTATTTTAAATTTTCATGGTTTTCTGTGCACTGTGTAATCAAATGTATTCTTTGTAAGGCTGGATTGTACTTTATTCCTAATGATTTGAATATAAAAGTAGTTGAATTATTGGGTGTGTGGGCTGTGTTTTGTTGGAGAAGGTTTACTAAAGTTTGCCATTTGACATCATCTAAATAACACCAGTTTCCAGTAAATGATGTATTGGTCAATGAACAAAGACAACATGATTTGACAGAGTAGAAATTAACAATGAGGCTAAAAGGCTGAAAGCGAGGGCTCAGCTTTTGAATGTTCTTTTCTGTCCCCATTTTTTTCACTTTAATAACCCTCTGCTTAAGACCTAAATATAACCATTCATCTCTGTACCTTAATACCTTTACGCCTTTTTTCTGTGTGTTCTCCCTTCTCTAAACAAATTCAGTCAGCCGTCTATGAATTTTGCAGATAATATTTTGTTTTCCACCCTTCTTCTTTTGATGCTCTATTACAGTGGTGTTGTAAGCAGGAACTGAGCTGGGAAGATGACAGAAATGACCTACTTAGACCTACTCAGTCCCTCAATCCAGAGCTCTGTGTGGAAGGAAAAAAGAACCCTGACTACTTGAAAAGTATAACTGTGTCCTATCTTACTATCTTGACATCCTTTCTTCCATGGTTTCTTAATTTGTTTTCTGTCTCTCTGTCTTTGAATATTCAGAACTGAAACCAACATTAAATTCTCTCCTGAAGCCTCTTGCTCCTGCTACTGCATCGCATATCCCCACTCATTCTTCCCCTACCAGGTTGTTCGTAACCAGAGATAATTCACAATATCTTGTATGCCTTTGAGCTCACCACCCATTGGCTATTCTCACTTGTCTTTTTCTCTCACAAATGATGGTGATGTCTCATTTCTGCTGCATAGTCAATACATGTCTGCACACTGGGCTATATTTATAATAATAATACATATTTTCTTCATTCCATCTCTTCTAGAATTACTACTTACATCTTGTCTGTCTGTTCACAATTACCTTCTCATCCTGTTGATTTGTAAGAAGCTTTAAAAAGATATGGATTAACTTAACAGCACTAAGCAGAAGTTCTATGCCATTTCCCTTCTGTTTGTTCTCTCAAAAATCCCGTATCACATAATTTCCCCACAATATTTCCTGCCATCTTTCAGTCAGTGACCTGCATGATTCTTTGCAGATTAGCTTTGACAGAGGTCATTTGACTGATTTGAAGTGTTTAATTTTTAGTAATAAGTATTCTTCACTCTCCTCAAGCTGTTTCCTACTCTATTTTCTTCTTCTTTGCTGACTACTCGTCATCTTATGATCTGCAGAATCACTTCCTGTTTCTATGTGTGAATGTGGAATCTCATGCTTATTGTTAGAATGGTTTATGTTTTACCTAAAAGAAAAGTTCATTGTGCCCTTTGCTATTAATTCCTCCCTGTCCTTTCCTCAACAACTCTTCTCAAACATATCTCAAGTACTGGTTGTTGGACTTTTTTCTTTTCCCTTTATAGTTCTTAGGTGTCCTCACATCCTCTAATAGCTTCTACTGCTCCCTATGTATACATGATTGCCAGTCTTTCCTATATTTCCCTCTTTTAATCTGCATAGTCCAGTCCAGATCTTTAATTGACTCTTAGTAATCTCCTCATAGATGAATGACCAATGACTTGAACTCATGCACTTTAAATGTAATACCTTTTATCTAATGTTTCCTCTACTTTCACTTAATTTTCTTTTAGTATCACTCACTATCAGCATCCTTGCTGTTTAGGGTCTCTCTCTTCCTCTAGCTCCCACTCCTTCATTTATATGTAACACATGTATTCACTGCTCCTGTTAGGTTGCTTCATTCTTTAGAAACTTTCTCAAGAACTTATCCTACTTAATTAATAATGCTACTCTGTCTCTTTGTCAACCTCACTTAATAGCTGCAGCTAGGACCCAGGTTAAAACTGTACTCCTGACCAACAGCTGTCTGCATACTTGTGCAACTTCAAGTGCCGCACCTTACTATGCCTCTTTTCTGCAGACATGCTGAAAAAAATGCTTCTTTTCGTTACTCAAGAAAAGAATTACTCCTAACCTACTCATCTACAGGCCACTCTTCATCTCACATAATACTTTTATGATGACTTTCCTTACTCTATTTGTCTCTAATTTACCCTGGCCATTTTTACTTATATATACTGAATTTCTTCCTTCTGGTCTTACAGTTACTGCACTCCTTTAGTTTTCCAATTATTGGTATCATCTTTTCAAGTTTGGCATTTATTAGGCTAGGACTTGGGCTTTACTGCTGTTGTATCTGAGATTCTTTAACCTTTTCAGCTGACAGATTTCAGGTGTTAGGCTTTATACTAAAAGTTTTGGAAAGCTGAATGTGAGTGCAGTGTATTCTGTGAAAGCTGAAAGGCAAAGTAAAATTCGGAATATTTTGTTTAATTTTAAAGTGTAGCTTTTGCACTCCCCCATTTAAGAAAATAAACTTGAGCTTACTGATAATGAGCTAATGCCATTTTCTGTGTTCTGAGAAACTGAAAATTGTCATGGTGCAGATAAAAACAACTGAGCCAGATGTTTCGTGTGTGTGCGAAGACAAGGGTAGTGCGCCGGCTTTTTTGTTACACATTTTTGAAAAAAATGCACACTTACAAAAAATAAATTAATAAATAAAGTTTGCAAAGAGCATTTCTTTCTAAAAACAGAAAAGAACATTGAACACTGTGCTTGTCTCTGCTGCTGCTTAGCTGCTTGACACTTTCCAAGGAGTCATGTCTCTGGCAAGACATCTTTTTTCATTTTTTGGTTAAGGATTTATAATTTGCAAGTAAAGAATTGTCATCTGTGAATGAATGAAGACTGCATGAACCTACCCCGGATGTATACAGCAATTCTTTGCTTTGCTTTTATTTGCTGCCGTTTGTTTTGATACAGGTAAATATAATTTTTAAGTAAAAGCTTCACTTTAAGAAATGAGGTAAGTTGGGCAAAGGCTTTTCCTGACACTTGGGTAGTGTGGTCAGTGTGATAGCAAAGTTTGGAGATGAGATGGAGACAGTGTCGACTTTATTTACGGTGGTGGACATGTGAGCCACCTATTCTTCCCTATAGACTAGGCTAGTAGATTTGGGGGAATTCCTTTGTTCATATTTTGCTTTGTATGTATAAAAAATGTCCAGGTTGTTAAAATTTGCTTTAGGAACTTTTATTAAAAAAATTAAAACACTAGACACTGAAAAAGTGGAGAAATATCAAGTAGTCTGATTACCTTTATTACTTCTTATTCGCTCTGAGAGTATGTTCCAACTATGCCAATGAGTCTATAAACATAATCTTCCAGATGTGATATGGTGCTGGTTGGTGCCTCTTTTGGCCCCATTATAAGGAACAGACCAATGTCTACATGCTATAGGTTATCAAACAGTTATTACCACTCAGATGCATGCACCCCATCATAGTAAACATTTTCCCATCTAAATAAGGTATAATTCCTGCAGTGGGTTGGCACCCTGCCCAGGATTGGTTCCTGCCTTGTGCCCTGTGTTGGCTGGGATTGGCTCCAGCAGACCCCCGTGACCCTGTGTTCGGATTCAGTGGGTTGGAAAATGGATGGATGGATGGAAAATGGATGGATGGAATAAGGTATAATTCATGCCATAAAGCTGAGTGGAAAGTCAATAAACAGCTCCAGGACTGTGACAGCAAGCTCACTTTAATGAAGTGATCATAGGCCACATATTATTCTAACTGACCATCTCATGAATGGATGAAATTAAATAAAGTATTCAGTGTAGATATCCACAAACAGCCACTTTGTAACAACTATGAGAAATGTTGTAAATGTTCTTGCTAACAACTATGTGTCATGTCACAAAGTAATCTGGCTATTCTGAGGACATGTGGGGGAAATGCCTTGTCATTAGGTAGATTTATATCATACATGTCCATCTTCTTCTTCCTTTTAATTTTTTCCCACTTCTGTGTTTTATAACATGTATGTATCGTATAACAATAAATTACGAAAAAAAGCTAAAATTGTAATGTTTTAAATGTTTCTAAGAATAAAAAAGCCATATGATTTCTGGATATGTAAAAGTAAATAATGAAATTATGAAAATATGGTACAGGAGTTGCATATTTTTCACAATTTTTCACTTGAAGAGTGAGCAGTAGAATTGCCTTCTTCAATAAAAAAAAACAAAACATTGCATATCATAAACTAGGGGCTTTGAGTCAGCCAGCATCGTATGTCAGAGAAAAGCTCTGTTTGATATTTACATATTCTCTAGTCATTTTAAGCATGTAACAGTAATTTACTTTAACATCTTGGCATTTCACTATTTTCCTGTTGTCATATATGAACAGCACAGAGGTACCTGATATGCTTACAAAGAAAGTAAAGTTTTGAAAAAAACAACACATTTTGATTTGTCATGAGACAAATATATACAGTATACAGTAAATAGCAAAATAAACATGAAATTAACAGAGGAATTCTTATTTATTGTGCACTGGCAGCCTCAACCCCCTTTTTGTAAGTCCATGTAACTCTTTTTTCATCTCTCAGATTAGGCCACTTAAACCTACTGGACAGTTAGACCATTCTATAAGTTATGGAGGGTCATTTTATGGGTGTACAAGTCAGTGGGCTCAAGCTTCAAGTCACTTATTTACTCTCAGGTCAATAACATTGGTTTCATACACTGCACTGTTTACATTTAATTGGTCCGCATAAATGCATGAATGGTCACATCCATGAAATATAAATGAGATACAGTCTGGACCAAAACTGAAGGCAAAGGCTCAAACTATTCCTGACCAACGATGTGGTTATGGCACAAGCACAAAGCAATATGGTTGGTACCACAGCACGGAAGATGGGCCAAGTTACCCTACTTTATTAGGTAGCAAGAAAAGTAAGAGGAGATAACACTTTTGGACTTCTTGTAAGCATCTAGTTTCAGGCAGCAGTAACAGGGAGTGTGCCGGCTCTACAGTAATAATGACAGCAGAGCTGTATAGGAGACCAGAATCTTCAAAGTCCTGAGACAGTACTATACCAATGGTAGGTGGCCTTAGGATTTTTTTGTAGTGAACCTTGATACCAGAGTTGATGTCAGGGTGTGATGATGCGGGTTCGCTGCATGCTCCCATGTTCTATCCGGGAGCCCTTGAACCCTGCACCTTCGGTAATGTTACCAATGAGCTTGCAGTGAGGCACAACAACGGAGCAAGGGGATGGTGTAAAAAGTGCAAAGTGCTTTTATTTAAAAGCAACAACAAAAAGAAACAGTGTTCAAATAAATAAAGTGCAGTGCTTTCCAATCATCTTCTTTAAATAAATAATCCATAAAACCTCTGCTGAAGTGGAGGTTAAAACTAATAAATAGAAAAACAACCAATCCTTTAAAATGAGGTTAAACCAATGCTGGAAGCAGTCCTTTTAACAATCCAGTGCATCCTTCTACTTCTGCTTCTCCCAAATGGGCCACACGACAGGGGAGTCACCCTAGCTGCAGCTGACCTGCTCTGCCTGCTTCAGCTGATTGGATCACCTCACCGACCCCTGGCTCCGGTAGGCTCCTCCAAACAGCGACTTGGGTTCCACAACGACCAGGGTGCCCAAGCTGGGGAATGCACATCCCAAGTCCCAACTCCCGCTGCCTTCCACGGCCTTATGCAGAGAGTCATCTGCCTTCCGGTCACTTCTGCTCTTCAAAATAAACTCAGTGGGAGCGACCACTTCTTCTGCTCCTTGGGTGTCGGCCAAACACCCAAGCTCCCTGCTCAGCTGCACTCGCTTGCTCTCCTACACCGGCTTTCTCCTGCTGCTGCTGCTTTCTGCCTTCTTTCTTTCATCTGCCCTCCTGTAACCACTGTTTCTTTCTTTCATCCTCATCTAGCCGACTCGCGCTTCTATATATGAAGAGGACGTGGCAATCATGGCAATCAGCAGCTACTGGGAACAATTAGAGACGTGGACCATTTCTCACCTGTACACTTAGGCGAGAAACGCCCACATCATGAACTCCTCAGGAACCGCTTCAGCCACACACCACCATGCCCCCTTGCTAAGCCGCGAGTACGCCAATTATTTATTTTAAAAGTGGCCCTTTTAACGGGAGCTGTGGACCCGCTATACCACACAGGGTTCACCTGGAAATCATCTTGGGGTGGACTTTAAACAGACAGATAAGGATGGAGATGGAGATTCCAGAGTTCTTTAGTGACTAGATTTCTCCCCTCTCAAAAATTTATCTTTTTCAATAAAGCATTACTTTTTGGTTAATTTGGACTCCTTAGTATTTATCTGAGTTTAGGAATAACTCAGGGACATCTCCTATACCACTAGAATTACCAAAGCCTACAAAAAAACTTGTAAATCCGGACCACCTTAAATCCGTTCGCAGCTCTCCACCTGTGTCTTTTGTATTGTAAATGTGTCGATAAGCGCAAGCAGCCTACTATCCCATCGTCCCACAATTGCAGAAACGGCAAAATTGCTCCCAGCTCAAGCCTTGATTATCTGGGAGTGAGGTTCCCGGTACCTGTATAGTGTAAATAATATATCATTATTTGGAACACAAGCATTTCATGTGTGTTCCGTGTCCACAAAGATCTATGTAAGTGTAGCATGACAGAAATGTTGAACACATACCTAAAAGACAAACTTTTTTCATGTTTTAGCATTAACGACAAAATTTTGACATGAAGTGTATAATGTGTGAAGACTGAAGTCCAAATATCAAATAAACACTTTCACAAAAGGTACAAGTATAACAAAACAAGTGTGCTTTTACTCAAGACTATAACCAAAGAAAAAGAAATTGGGTTAGTGTGGCTTGTTGTCGTGACTTCTTTGGTAGTATAGTGGTAAGAACTGCTTACACATAATCAAGAGGTTGCAGGTTCAAGCCTTGCTGCGTCACAAAGCAAGTGTTTTAAGTAATGAGCTGCTCTTATTGTTACTATTACACAATAAAAACATACATTTGATTTGAGTCTGTAGCAGCCGGTGTAAATGTATGGTACTTGTAAAGGTTAGCATTTTTTTTTATTCAATTTTATTCTCTCAGTTTCATTCATACTCGCACCGATGTGAGTTTTCAAATAAAAACATGCTATAACAGAGGTGAACTCAGATGAGGATGAGGGTTCTACTTCGGAGAAAGAAAACAGAAGCCCTTCCCACAAGAAATGTCCACTCACATACTGTATAAGAACAACGCAGCTGCACCTGGCGTTAAGGCGAAATATGGCACCATTTGGATGCAGCAACAGGTCGGGTGTCATCCTGCCAGTCAGTCTGCCCCACACCTGTCCTTCAAAAAAAAAAAAAGCAGGGCTTACAGAGCTCGCCAAAGAATCGTGCAAATCCCAATTTGTGATTATTTTATGTGATGGTCTTTAAATAAAAACATTTATATGTTACTTATATAAAAGCCAGATCGAATGTTATTTACCTTGATTTATTTATTTATCTTCCTACAGCATAAAGTCACAAGTATACGGCAGAGCATCCTGTGTTTGATCGACATAGGCATGCTCACAAAGTACATGTGTACTGAAGTGACTTTAGCTGCAGATGGAAGCTACTGTCACACCCTAAGCAACTGTGTTTGATCATATTCAGGAAAAGATCCCAGTTGTTGGGAGAAAGAGCTTCCGAGACTAAGTTCATAAGTTCACTCTCTCCATGGTTTTAACAAGTTCACGTGATAAACCCTCTCGCTCGGTCGACGATTCGGTTGTTTCACCAAATAATCGACAAGCCCCTTTCTCTCTTTAACCTCGTACGGGCCCTGCCAATGGGCTAACAGTTTCGAATGGGAAGTGGGCACAAGTACCATCATGCGGTCCCCCGGCTGGAATTCCCAGAGGGAGGTGTCCGATTATAATTTCGCACCTGCATTGCTTGAGCTCGCAACATGTGTTCCTTTACAAGGGGTCGGATTTTATCTAACTTATCGTGCAGTTGCGCGATTTATTCCAAAGTATTGGTGGAGGGAAGAGCCTCCCCTTCCCAACCCTCTATGAGAATGTCCAAAATACCCAGGGGCTGGCATCCGTATAAGAGTTCAAAGGGGGAGAAGCCCGTGGAGGCTTGTGGAACCTCCCGATAAACAAAAAGCACTAAGGGTAGAAGTTCGTCTCAGTTCCTACCGTCCACGTTGACTACCTTGTGGAGCATCTGTTTAAGGGTTTGGTTAAATCTTTCCACTAACCCATCTGTCTGAGGATGGTAAGCAGACATTTTTAAATGCTTAATATGGAGTAACTTGTCAACCTCCCTGAATGTATCCAAATTAAAGGGAGTACCTTGGTCCGTAAGGACTTCTCTAGGTATTCCCACTCGGGGAAAAAAGCCCTACCAATTCCTGTGCTATATTTTTCGTATTAGTGGAGCGCAGGGGAATTGCCTCTGGGTATCGAGTTGCGTAATCCACCATAAATAATATATATTTATGGCCATGAGTTGAAGGTTCCAGGGGTCCTACAAGATCTACTCCAATCCTTTCAAAGGGAATATCGATGAGTGGAATTGGAATGAGAGGAGCACGGTCCTTCCTAGGTATATGGTGTAGCTGACACTCCGGGCAGAATTGACAGAAATGTCAGATCTCCTCATTAATTCCGAGCCAATAAAAACAAAGTTTTATTCTCTCCAGGATTTTTTCGGCCCCAAGATGGGCACCTAGGAGGTGGGCATGAGCCAGTTCGCAGACCTCCCGCTGGTAGGTCCGCAGTACTAGCAACAACCTCCGTACCTCACCTTCATTTTCCGCGACTCGATATAAGAGATCATTTTCTAGAACAAAGTAGGGTCTCGATGGCACAGTATTGTCTGGTGAGTCGCCGTCAATGGAAATGATGGCATTCCTGGCAAACTTTAGGGAATCATTGTTCCACTGGTCTCTTAAAAGAAGCCGGCATAGATCTCAATTTATTGATAAGCTATGCCGACAAGAGGATCTAGTAGAGGCCCAGGGTTATTGGCTACCTAACCCAGATCTTCACCTGGATGCACTTCCGGGTCAAGGTCCGTCACCAGAGGGTCTTGTCTACGTCATCATTAGTTGCAGAGGTGCACGGCGTGGGAACCGCTGGGACGGTGCCTTGTCCATCCATAATCAGACCCAATTTGGCGTCAGGAGTGGTATTTGAGCCACTGCATCCGGTTTTACCACTTCTGCTGCAGCCTGCCGTGTCTTGGTCTCCGCAAGCTCCTGTTTTGTGGTTGCCTGCTCCACCTTCATTGCCTGGAGCTTGTTGATCATAGTAGTGAGTACGGTGTTTAGGTCTTGGCCTTCAGACATTTTCCGGGCTATGAATCCTGGTGACTACGCCACTGTAAAAGAAACACAAAAGAAGCATAAAGTTTTAGGGTTTTTCTGGCCCCGTATACTGCAAGTTTGAAGGTCAAGTTCACTTTCCAAGTACAACAACAGACAGAATGAAAGGCGTATGGGGACAATTTATGGGGTGGGACTGGAAATAGGCAGATGGAATGCTGGGAAGAAACCGTGGTGATGAATGGGAGTCATGACGTCATCAGAAGTGGACCAGAGGAAAGGAAGGAATGCGTAAGTGGTAGCGCGTGGTTAGGGAGTCCGTGTGAATTCAAGGTGGTGTTGTCTCAGTCTTTCTGTGGAAATAAAGAAAGAGAAGTTAGTGCCCCGCCTTTGTCCCCTGGCACGATATAGTACGTTGCTCGTCGGGTCTTTAAGCAGCTCCCTATGCATGCATGTGTGACAATATATATATATATATATATATATATATATATATATATATATATATATATATATACTAGCAAAATACCCGCGCTTCGCAGCGGAGAAGTAGTGTGTTAAAGAGGTTATGAAAAAAAAAGGAAACATTTTAAAAATAACGTAACATGATTGTCAATGTAATTGTGTTGTCATTGTTATAACTGTTGCTGTCTTTTATATATATATATATATATATATATTATATATATAATATACACACACACATAAACATTTATATACATATACATATATATACATATCTACATATACACATCTACATATACCGGTATATACACACATACATAAACACACACATAAGACTTACTGACTGAAACGGGCTTTCATTGACAATCATGTTATGTTATTTTTAAAATGTTTCCTTTTTTTTTCATAACCTCTTTAACACAGTACTTCTCCGCTGCGAAGCGCGGGTATTTTGCTAGTATATATATATATATATATATACATATACACACATACATGCAGTTTTAATAACACAGAAATCAATATAAACATTAACATCATTATCATATGAGAATATGAAGTAATATATAAGAAGCACATTTCATATAAATATAAATTATTAAACAGTAAAATCTTCTTCTGTAATTTGCTACCGTGGCAATTTGTGTGTCTGTCCAGGATTTTAAATGACCTGTAGCTCGCAAACCGTTTCACCTATACACTTGAAATGTGGTACACATATAGTACGTCACGTCTACTATCCGCTTTATGGGTGATGATCGTTTTACTCTTTTTATCTTTATTTTATTTTATTGTAGAATCAACTCCTATCTGCGCACAGCAGGGCAGCCGTGGGCGGATGCGTATGGTGTATTCACTCCATGTTATCGTGCATTGCGCTGTCAGTGGTATTTTGATAAAAGAATTTGAACAACATATAAGAAGCGTATAAATTATTAAACAGTAAAACATTAACATTTAAGAAGTAAAGTTACATGAAGTACTACTGCAGTGCCTTCGGGTATACCTAATTTTTTGTTTGCCTATTACATGCTTAAATGTATACATTTTTTGGTGCACCTACCCGAGAACACGCGACATATAACCGAGCGTGGGAGAAGCATGGATTTTAAACACGCGTTGAGTTGATCTGCTGGTCTCCCCCGTGGAATAACTGGTAATGTTTGACTAAAATCTACAGCGAGTAAAACGACATTACCTCCTATATTTTTTTTTACAATCTCTGAGATCTTGCTTTTTTCGGTTCAAGGCTTCATAAGCTCTTTTATGTTGTATGGTGTACTTATCCCAAACCATCATCTTTGAATGTTGCAAGACTTTCGCCTTGTATGTAGATCGGGGTAATTACATTCATTGCATTCCTAGTGTGAATCACAATGTGATTGTATGGGTGGTTACCTGGCACTGTACGGTTGCCACCCATCCTTTAAAATACGGAATCGTGCCGCGTTTGAGAATGAAATTGCGCGTCCCGTTTTCAATCAATACTGGACGGGATTTATCCCGTATTTTTTTTATCATTTTTTTTTAAAGCAGCGTCTCATGCAAATCATCCCACACGCATTTTATGAAGATGCCTCCTTTCCTACTTTTGATTGGGTAATACTTGATGTCATCGTTAGTTTGATTGGTGTTTTTAACTGTCCAGTGAGGAGGGCGTGTCTTTTAAGTACAGTCTGCAAAGTGTTGGCACTGAGATGTGGCGTCAGCGCCATTGTTGAAGCCCCTAACGTTGCGGTCAGCAAGTCGGCTAACATCCGCCATGTGCCGTCTTTCAGTTGCGAGAAGCAGATCATAGAATGGTTGAAACTGTTGCCCCTAACGTTGCGCCACGGCGTGTGGTTCGTTTATACCTCGTGTCTTCTCATTAAACTTTTATCTCGCGAATATGTTATTGCAATCCGCAGCGGGAGCGTTTCTATAAACTTAATTTAAACTTACGTTTTACACTGTGCTTTGTTTCCCTTATGAACATGCTTGTATGCTTAACTCGCTCCGTTCTCAATTGTTTAATTAATTTTTTGCTCTTCGCTGTTTGCGGCTGTTCCTCCATTTCCCCCTACTGCGTTCTTTTATCTCGCGAATATGTTATTGCAATCCTTAACGGGAGCGTTTCAATAAACTGATTGAAAATAGTTTTGCATTTACCTTTTTAGTAAAAGGCGAGCTTTTAAGCCTGAGAAATCACCCCATAAATGCAGACGTTTAATTGCACATGTGTTAATATGTATGGTTACACAGTATTAAAAGACAGTGAACAACGTCAGTTACCTTTGTTCCCGCGTTTGATAAAAGGTGAGCTTTTAAGCCTGAGAAATCACCCCGTAAATGCACACGTTTAATTGCACATGTGTTAATATGTATGCCTACACAGTATTAAAAGACAGTCAAAAATTAACGTCATTTACCTTCGTTCCCGCGTGTGACTCGTGCTGTAAATCTCTTCCTTGTTTTTAGTTCACGTGATTACGTAGGAGGCGTGATGACGCGATACGTGACTCCGCCTCCTCCATTACAGTGTATGGACAAAAAATATGTTCCAGTTATGACCATCATGCTTTGAATTTCGAAATGAAACCTGCCTAACTTTTGTAAGTAAGCTGTAAGGAATGAGCCTGCCAAATTTCAGCCTTCCACCTACACGGGAAGTTGGAGAATTAGTGATGAGTCAGTCAGTCAGTCAGTGAGTGAGTGAGTCAGTCAGTGAGGGCTTTGCCTTTTATTATTATAGATATATATATATATACACAGTCGATTCCAGTTAATTGGACCACCTGTTAATCGGACCAGCCGCTTATTCAATCCTGAATCCTAAAGAACTGAAGCAGATCATATTACATAAGCCTAATATTGTTCGCTTATTTGGACCAAAATTCCGTTTAATCGGACCAAAGAACGTGACAGAGAGTAAGTGTTGCTCCTTCTCGACAATTGTGCAGCACATCCTCATTTAGATTGCTTGAAGAACATCCAACTGGAATTTCTACCTCCCAGGACCACAGCTTTGGTGCAGCCAATGGACATGGGCATCATCAAAAATTTGAAGATCTTTTATCGTGCAAGGTTGGTTAATTACATCCTCATCGTCAACAGCAACAGAAGTCAGTGCGAAGGTCAGCATCTTACAAGCAGTTACATTTGTGGCTGATAGCTGGCGAAAAATCAGGCAGTGAGACAATTCAGAACTGTTTTTTTTACAGTGGCTTTAGGCATTTTTAGGCCAGTCTAGAAGGAAGAATACATCTGTGAAAAACAGAACAAATATTTTTTCATACAGGCTAATACATTTTGTGTCCCCTGTAGCTTGCAGGGCCCTTGGTGTTAGCTTGTGCAGGAGTCCAGTTTTACTAAAGCTACTTAATTATAATCCCAAATACAAGGGGTGCTGCAGCAATCTCAGCAACCCTCTTCCTGCATCCTTGAACATAAACTATGTAGATGACTGCAATTGCAATTGAATACTAACAGAAATGTCATCCAACAGGGACAATTTTCTCTTCTCAGTTATTTGATCTTGATTTGCATTATTCCTACTTTGATATCTGATCAAAGGAATTCAGTGCAATTCCACAGTTCCACAAAGGAACATGCTTTCTTGCTCCAAGTTATTTAACAAAACAATGGCACTGTAACCTACAGAACATGAGCCAAGCCAAAGTAATTTGCCTCTATACCATACATTATGTCACAGTCATTGTACTGCAACTCCTACTGGGAAAAACCTGGATAAACAGCGTACAGAGTTTGCTGTAGTCAGGCAAGTCAATACAAGTTTTTTCATAAACTAACAATAATTAATCTATCTATATATATAGAATATATCTATCTATCTATCTACAGTATATTAAATATATTAGTGTACTGAATATATTGATACTTGGATGTGTTTAAGAGTTGTCACTGTGGCAATGATGGATGTCAGGAAGATTGAAAGTTTAGTAAAGTAAAGACGTCATGTTCACCTGGCTCCTCCTCTTTTGGGTGTTTAATTTATATTACGCATAGTAAATAAGAATTCTTTTTGCAATTGAATACTCTTAGTTGACAGATTCAGAAAAATAAATTTGGAAACATTTTACTTCAAAAACATTAAGAAGAGAAAAAAAGGTTAGTTTTCCTAGTTAATGTTGTTGGTGTTAACTCTGAGTGTAAGTTGGGCTCAGAAATCTATGTAATTATGGTTAAGCCCGCGTCAGACTAGGTGTGGCATGTAATGATCCATGTGTCGATGCCGGTCCGTTACAGACTCCCTCTTCCCACATGGGAGTCTACTGAACCAACACCGTCAATAGTTATGACTGAGATGAGCTGACATATGAGGACAATTTACTGATGAGGCCAGAGGATGGTGGAAAAAGTGCTCAAGTGCTTTTATTAAAAAACAGTCAAAACAAAAGTAAAACCAACAAAAGTGTCAATTGTGCAGTGTTCTAAAAGTACATAAATAAATCCATAAAAAATCAGTCAAAAGTGGAGATAAAACAATATCAATAAATAAATCCATTAAAATCTGAGGTTAAAATGCAGACTAACTCCTCCTGATCTCAGCCCACCTCCTTCTCTCTCCACGGCTCACCCATAGCTCGCGTTGCCAGCAGAAACTCAGCAGCCACGAGCTCCTTTCAGCCAACCTCCATCTTGGCTGCCTCCAGGCATCACAGCCAGATAGTCTGAGGTCACGTATCCTCCCTTCTTCCTTCGTGCTCACGTGGTCGCACCTCAGAAGCCTACAGAGGGCAACTACCTTGCTCGCCACACTCCACCCAAATGTTCAGTGGAGTGAACTACCCCTAGAGCGCCACAGCTAATGCTCCTTCATGGGGCCCCAGCTCGCACTGCTTCCTCCTTTCAGGTGGCCAGATCCTCCTAAGACTGCCTTTCACGTCTGTTAACCTTTCCTTCTTTTCTCCTTTTCTTTGATTTCTTCCATCTTTGATTTCTCCCCATCTTTTAATTCCCCTTTCCTTGTGCCAACCTGTATATATACACTCACACGTCTCCGTGTTTGCAGCGTCTTAATTACATGTCGCAGGAAGCCAATGAAGCAATTAAGGACGATTGCACCCGCATGTGCCACTCGCTCCAGCTACCTCATTAACTCCCTGCAGTCGTGCAATCACGCTCACGGAGAGCAACACAGCTCTATGGATTTAAAACTGGCCCTTTTTTTGAAGCCGTAGACCCACTATACCACATACCTCCCCCTTTAAGCCCCAGCTGCACGGGAAGATTCCACACCACTACCAACTAAGTGCAACTGGTGGCACAGGTCTGCGACTCAGCCACACTACCACTGCACTAAAACCACCAATAAATATTAAAAGCACTGAAACAATCCCACACTAAAAACAACCCAAGCCCTCCCTTTGTAAAAATAGGACATTAAAAGAATAAGAACCCTTAAAAGACAGTAAAATAAGCAATAAATAATTGTCTCTTAAAAAAGCTCAGTCCTTTAAAAATGTCCTCATCCAGCTTGGGTCTGTGGGATCTTTAGTTTCCAATTCCTCTGCCGTCAATACAACTGGCTCAATGGTTTCTTGGTTTGACTGTGGTGATGTTACTGGTGAATTCAGTGGCCTGAAGGTTCAACATGGTGCAAGTAGGTGTGTGACAAAAAAGCAAAATGACTGCGATAAAGTAGAAAGATGAGAAAGACATTAGACCCCTAAGCACTGTTCACAATACAGCGACTGTTCATGTCAGGGGAATGTTGAAGTCACTAAGCCTTGCGTTGTGGTAGCCTACAATAACACATGGGGTGCATTGATCATACGAATCAGGCACAGTCACTCTATCCTCTCATGTGTCGGCAACAGAAAAAATATTATAAGAAAAGTGTGCAAAGAAACACGCTTCTACTGTCCTAATTACAATGTCGGGCTGTGCGTTAGTGACTGTTTCAAAACATGTCACACAAAGGATGTGTACTAAATCTGCATCAGTGGACATTAGAAATACCTTTCCCTACTGTATTTATATCGACATTTTTGTACTAACACGTTATTGAAAGCAACATGAAAAAAATTTTAATAGTAACGTAATAATTTTTTTTCTTGTTGATAAAAATTCAACATTTTTGACTAATTTTTCCAGGGATAAACATACTACTAAGAAGGCTGCAAGCCATCAGCTTTTTATGGTGAGAAAAGAGTAAAATAATTAAGAAATGTTTCACTCATAGCCAAAATGCATTATTTGAGCCTGCAAGAAAAATAATATTAAACACTATTGGGTTTGTCTTGACACATAAACTGTGTAAGTGCAAGACAATAAAATGACTATGCCACACAATGATGTAACATACAGAGTACTCTTGCTCTCTGGATTGTCTATCCATTTTTAGACCTGCGTAATCCAATAGTAGGGTTTTGGTGAGCCAGATCTAATCCCAGCTGCATCAAGTGCAAGGTATGAATCAATAATAGTCATGGCACCAGTCCACTGTACTGCATGTTCTCATACACTCACCATCCAGACAGTGTAAGTACTTAGAGCTTGTGAAGGACAGCCGGGTCCCATGCCCGGCAGGGACGCCCCTGCTGCTTATATTCCGGGGGAGCCACCATGGGCAGCTCAGTACCTCTCCCGGGACGCTTGATGGCAGCCTCCCTGGTGGACAATGATTCCCCAACCTGGCGCAAGGCTCCATGGGAGATGGAGTCCTCCACAGCCTTGTTTGGGGCTTGGATGGCCACCAGGGGGAGCTGCATGGACTTTCCAGCCCAGCTGGTCGACTCGTCAGCCCCACCCGGAAGGTCAATTAGGATCAGGTAATCAAGCACCTGGAACGCTTCCAGGTGGGGTATAAAAAAGGCCAGCCACCACCACTCGAGAGAGCCAGAGTCGGGAGGAGGAGGACTAAGCCTGAGGAGGAGTGGTGGTGCTGAGGTGGATAAAGAGAATATTAATTGTGAGTGTATTTGGGACTGTGTTGGGCCTGTGGGACACGGGGAAGGCGTGCCCCACGGCTGAAGAAGAATAAAAACTGTTTTATTTAAGTACGTGCCTCTGCCTGAGTCTGTGCCGGGTCGGGCGCTATAGACCGCCTTTTACAAGCTATATGCTGAAAATATTGGACATGAAGGTCACAGTCTAAACTCATTCATCTATACATCAATTCATGTTCTCAACCTAGTTTCTGTTCTACAAGGTTACAGATGTCCAGAAACTATTATTATCTACAAGTACGACATTATTTTTTATTGTGTCAGACATTTCATCCACCTCCTCAGGTTTGATGGTTGGATCAAAGGACCTACCGTAGGAGGTCTATTTCATATCCTTTTTTTAAAACAGTAGGCTACTATATCCCAGTGTCAAAAATCCCAAACTCAATGCACTGTGATTCAAAGTTGTGTAATAATAAAATGTGAAAAGTTCGAAGGGGTTGAATACATTTTATAGGCACCGCATAGGTACAACCTCTGGAGTCCTTCAAAGGTAACTGCATGTGAAAGGCCTGAACTCTGTCTTTCAGCTGTCCTCTCATTTTTTGGAGCCAATGTGTAAAACATCAGCCGAAAGACTGGAAGCAACTTCGGATCAAATTCTAGGCCACTGCATGCAATACATTACCCAAAATAAGAGTTTCTCATTTAACCTAACAAGCATGTCCAGGCAATGTTGGAGTAAACATGAGCCCCCGGATAATTCCAATATGGGCACAGGGAAAACAAGCACACTCCATACAGCCTGGAAGAGAATACAGTAGATGTCATTGGGATTATGAGACAGCTGTTATAACCATGGTGCCATCATGCTGTCCACCTCATGTAGCAGTGGTTGTAAAATATTCTTTTACTGCCAGACCCAGCTGCGCATCTGCCCATCTCCTTGCTGGGCTAGCCTCCCAATTATAGCTCCATTTTCTTTGCAGCAGCGTAACGGAGATGGGTCTCAAAGAGGCTGCAAACAATGATTTTAAAGGCAAGACGTGGGAGAATCTTTCATTAGCTTTAAAATTGAAACTCCTGACGATGCACTACCCTCGGCAATAACACAGAGAGACAGGCATGAAAAACAAATCAGTCGCCTGGACCCTCCGACAAATGGCTGCTGCAACTCCAGAAACACTCCAGCATGTTATGTCGATTTCAAGGGCCTGTCTTTAAACCTGCCGTTCGGCACACAGACTGTACACCTGACCCAGCTGCTTCTTCTCCCAGTTGGAATATTTTAAATTTCAGATGTGATCATGCCCTGATGTCCCTGGATTAAATTAGTTGTATTTAGATGCAAACCAACAATTTGCTTTTGAAGAGCACGGGGGAGGAGGAATCTGTAATGACTGCAGCATACCGGATATTGTTGTTCACTATAAACGTAAGGTCTGCCATTCTGATTATTTTGATCCATTCCTGGACACACACATTGTGCTCAGGCACTCGACTTATTTCCATATTTGCAGTCATCACTTATCAAGTACAATGAAAGTGCCCTTCAAGTCCTTTCTCGTATTTCTACTTCTTTCTTTTTTCCCAGAAGACACCTTTACAGAGAAGTTTGCGCCTAAGGCAACTTTTAATGAAAAATGTTAATTGATCTTTTTTCTCTGAAATAACACAAATTGGGCTCATACAGGATATTGCTCATAAAGGTACAAGCTTTAAATGCAGTAATGTTTCATATTTGAGACTTGGCTTTGTGTACACGTGTGCCCTCTGGCAGACTGACAGCCACTTTAGTGTTGGTCTCTGCCTTGCACCCAGTGTTGCCAGGATAGGCACCTGATTTGTATTAGGCACCTCCAAAAAGAGATGCAAGGGTTAACATAGTAGTATTGAACAGACCACCTAAGAAATTCAAAAGGACGTGCTTAATATTGATCTTTCCAAATATTTCCTTCGCAGCTCGGCACACAAATATTAGCAGCTGAAGTGAGTAGCTGACTGGGGTTTAAAGGGAAAGCCTTCTGTCAAGTCAAAATGTGTTAAGTAGAAAATCCGGCATAAGCCTGCAATGCTACATTTTTTAGCAGCAAAAATGCTCTGAGTATCACCTAATATGAGCACAGCGAGCAGCAGCTTGTGAAAGACAAGAAAGAGGCAGCCACCTCAGTCAGTGACAGCACTCCAAATGTAGAGATTCCATCTTCTAGCAAAGAAGATCCGAAGAAAAAAAGATGTGTGAATATATTAAGATCTGTCATGAAGGGGGCACTTGTGTTTTTTCAGTTTATAGTGCATTTTGATTAACATGCACTTGGCATTTACATTCAGAAAGTATTCCCCTTCATTTTTACTTACATTTTGCTGTGTTGCAGCTTTATACTAAAATCGTTTAAATAATTTTTCCCCACATCAAGCAACAGTCGGTACCCAATAATAACAAAGCAGAAATAGAATTACTTTTTTTGCAAACTTATTAAAAATAAAAAAAAAACTGAAATATCACAATGACATAAGTATTCTGTCCCTTTACTCCACACTTAGTTGAAGCCCCATTGGCAGTGATTCCAGCCTGGAGCCTTCTTGGATCTGACACAACAAGCTTCTTACACCTGGATTTGGGGATTTTCTGCCATGCAGAACCTCTAACACTCTGTAAGGCTGGTTGAAGACACTCGGTGGACAGCTATTTTCTGGTCTCTCCAGAAATGTTTAATTGGGTTCAAGTCCGAGCTATCCTAGGCAAGTCAAGGATATTCATAGGGTTGTCCCTAAGCGATTCCTGTGTTGTCTTTGCTGACATCCAGAGCACTCTAGAGCAGGTTTACATTAAGTATATTTCTGTCATTTGCTCTCTTCAGCTTTCCCTCAACCCTATGTAGTCTTTCAGTCTCTGCCACTAAAAACCAACCCCACAACATGATGCTGCTACCCCAATTCATCTCCATTAGAACGGTATTGTTCAGGTCATGAGCATTGCCTGGTTTCCTACTGACAAGGCACTAATCTTGGCTTCATCAGACCAGAGAATCTTGTTTCTCACAGTCTGAGAATCCTTTAGATGCCCGTTTGCAAACACCAAGTAGGCTTCCATGCGTCTATTACTGAGAACAGGCTTTTGTCTGGCCACTCTGTCATAAAGCCCAAATCGGTATAGCGTTACAGTGATGGCTGTCCTTCTAGATGTTTCTCCCATCTCCACACAGGTTATCTAGAACTCGGCCAGAGTGATCAGGTTGTAATTCGCCTCTCCTACCATTGCCCATCTCCCACAATTCCTCAGTTGGGCTGGGGGGAAAGTTTTTGAAAGAGTCATGATTGTTCCAAACTTCTTCCATTTAAAAATGGTGAAAGCAACAGTGTTCTTGGAAACCTTCAATGCTCGGAAATTTTTTGTAGCCTTTCCCAGATCTGTGCCTCGACACAACCTTGTCTCAATTTCTTTGACCTCTTAGCTTGATTTTTGTTTTTGATATACACTGTCTTCAATTGACTTCATTACAGGTTAACTCGAAACAAGGTGTAGAAATATATCAGTGTTAATCAATAGAATGGGATGTATCTGAGCCATATTTCAAGAGTTACAGCAAAGAATCTGAACACATGTGTCAATGTTGCATTAGAATGTATTATTTTTAATAAATTTGCAATGATCTTACTTTCCTATAACATTTCAAGGGCATATGCTAAGTTAACCAACAACTAGCCAGCTAGCAGCTATACCACATGCACTTCTGAACAGGTAATCCACCTGAAGCTAAGCATGGCTGGGCCTGGCCAGTATTTGGACGGGAGACTAACTAGGAAAAATTTGTGTTGCTGCTGGAAGAGATGTTAAAGAGGCCACCAGGGGGTGCTTACCCTGTGGTCTGGGTGTGGATTCCAATGCCCTAGTGCAGTAACAGGGACACTGGGCAGTAAAAATGGTGACATCCTTCAGATGAGATGTAAAACCGAGCTCCCAACTCTCTCTGTGGTCATTAACTCTTTCAAGGCGGATGTCGACTTTTGTCAACAGGAGATGTTAAGGGTGATAGTTAACAGTAAATAATGACCAGACCCGCCGTTATGTGTTAGTTCGACTCTCTGTGCTTAGCTTTGTTGACCTGTCCGAGATTCCCTGCATTTGCATGAGTAGCGAAGAGCAAGCAACAGCAAAAATGGCATCGACATCCAGTGAGAGATCGAAGCGAAAGCTCCATGGACAACGTTTCACATCTTATCTCTGAGTTGGAATCTAACTTGTCGGATGCGAGTGACCTGGAAATCGAGATTGAAAACTAAAGTGAGGTACCGGCATCGGCTGATCGCGTGTAGCTGATGCGCCCACGGCAACGTTCACCTGGGAGACCGCCACTTACGATGACACGATGTACAAGCCAGATTGCATTGCACTGCAACCATGACCTCTGCTGCCACCCCTGCCTCGTGAAGACAGCCTGGCAGCCAGTGTGTCATGCATTCCTGCCAGCCGTCGTGCTGCCCATGAGGAGTTGAGGCCACAAGAGATGGCAAACTGGCAGCCACAGCTCACAGCAACAGATGCTTTATGCCGATTTTTGTGTGAAAATATTGCATTGTGTGCTTTTAAGAAAACTGAGTTAAAGAGGTCCCTAAAAGACCCTTCCACATGAAGGTTCCAGAAAGAACTTTTATTTATTTAGATCAGAAACAGACTTCGTGCAGTAAATAACCATGAATAGATGGTAACAGATTTATGAAATACCAATAAAGATAGATAGATAGATAGATAGATAGATAGATAGATAGATAGATAGATAGATAGATAGATAGATAGATAGATAGATAGATAGATAGATAGATAGATAGATAGATAGATAGATAGATAGATCATGATTTTAAAAGGATTCTCACTGTATACAATGACAGGCCAAGTCTAGGTTTTGTTAATCTGTTAGTGACCTACCCAACAGCATACCATAAATTAAATATTTTATTTTTTTCCAAATATTAGGAAGTTTGTTAAAGCACAAAGAATCCTTCCTAGAATGAAATGGTGCTTTGCCTAGTGAAGGTTCTATGAAGAGCCACACAACCCAGTAAAGAACCATAAATAACCATTAAAGAGCCATTATTTATATACAGTGGAACCTCGGGTCATGACGTTCCAAAACTCTGGTCGTAACCCGATTTGGTTGTGACCCGAAGTAATTTCCCCCATAGGATTGTATGTAAATACAATTAATCCGTTCCAGACCGTACGAACTGTATGTACATATATATTTTTTTAAGATTTTTAAGCACAAATATAGTTAATTATACCATAGAATGCACAGCAAAGTAGTAAATTAAATGCAAAAACATTGAATAACACTGAGAAAACCTTGAACAACAGAGAAAACTAATATTGCAAGAGTTCACGCTATAGCACTACGAACCATTCGCTAAAAACACTTTTTTTTTAATGAGTTTTAAGCACAGGCAAAATAATTAACATTTGAAAAATCCATAATTTAATAAACAACCAAGAAAAGTAACCTTGCAACAATGCACGCTACAAACCGATCGCTGTAAACAGAAGTGAAGTGGAGGTTAAAATCCAATAGAAAAAAGTCTTCATTAAATATGAGGTTAAAACAATGCTCAAATCAGTCTCTTTAAAAACAAGCCCGGTGCATTCTTTAACTGCCTTCTCGGCCTTATGTGGCCAGCCCTCTCTCTCTCGTGTGTGTCTCTCTCTCTCGCTCACTCCACAGGGAATGCACAGGGAGAGACTGAATACGTGTGGAAATCATCTGCGCGCACAAACCGAATGGGAAACTGGCTTGTTCGTATGGCAAGTGTGTGGTCGTGAACAGATGCAAAAGTTTGGTGAAACGTTTTGGTCGTAACCCGATTTGTACGTGTTCAGAGACGTTCGTGAACTGAGGTTCCACTGTATATATAAATAGTGAAAGTCTGCTCAGGTTTTTTAATTTCTTTCATACCATACCATACCATACCATTTTTATTTGTTAAGCGCTTAAAAACACAGCATTACAACTGACCGAAGCGCTGTACAGTTAAAACAAGCAAGACTAAAAGCAAAATATTAAAAACAAACATTAAGAGAGAATTAAAACAGAGACACTAAAAAAACAGGTCAGGGGACCCAATAAAACAGATAAATAGCAAAAAGCAAGTGGAAATAAGACAGGTTAAGAATTAAAAGCCAATGTGAAGAAGTGCGTTTTTAGGTGTGATTTGAATGTGGCGACTGAAGTGGCTTGCCTAACCACTAAAGGTAAGGAGTTCCAGAGCCTGGGTGCACAGACAGAAAAAGCCCTTTCACCACGAGCTTTAAAACGTGCCTTGGGAACGGTTAGGAGCAGCTGATCTGCGGATCTAAGAACACGAGAGGGATTGTGACGATGGAGCAAGACACTCAAGTAGGCAGGGGCTAGACCATTTAGTGCCTTATAGGTTAAGAGGAGTATCTTAAAATCAATTCTGAAGCTAACCGGCAGCCAGTGTAGGGTTTTTAAAATCGGTGTAATGTGTTGGCTTCTGCTGCTTCCAGTTAAAAGCCTTGCAGCCGCATTTTGAACCAATTGGAGTCTCGAAAGAGTGGCTTTACTAATACCATATAGGCAGGAATTAGAATAGTCGAGCCGGGACGTAATGAATGCATGGATTACTGATTCCAGGAGGTGGTAAGGCAGAATTGGTTTGAGTTTGGCAATTCGCCTGAGATGGAAAAAGCAGGATTTTACTGTGCTGTTGACTTGAGCATCCATTTTCAGGACCATATCCATTTTGATTCCAAGATTGGAAACAGACGAAGTTACTGGAATGGGAAGAAAGTCGAGGCCAAGGGGTAGGGTCTGTTTGCGGTCGGGACTAAAAACAATGACCTCGGTTTTTGAATCGTTCAGGTGAAGGAAGTTTACAGCCAGCCAGTCCTTAATGTCAGATAAGCAGTTGAGAAGAGGTTTAGTGGAGTCAGTTGACTTGAGGGAGAAATAAATTTGGCAGTCATCAGCATATAGGTGATACGAGATTGCATGTTTTCTAAAAATTGCACCTAAAGGCAGGATGTAAATTGAAAAAAGTAGTGGCCCCAAAATGGAACCTTGGGGGACACCACATGGGAGTGGGACTGATTCAGATGAAAAATCGTCTAGCATGACTCTAAGAGTCCTGTTGCAGAAATATGACCTGAACCAGTCGAGGGCTAAGCCAGATACACCAGCCCAGGATTTGAGTCGGGAGATCATGATGTCGTGGTCGATTGTGTCGAAGGCAGCAGATAAATCGAGAAGAACCATAATCACGTAGAGTCCTGAGTCCAATGTCAAAAGGACATCATTTAGGACACGTAAATGCGCGGTTTCTGTGCTGTGTTGGGGCCTAAAGCCTGACTGAAAAAGGTCCATTGCCTGATGGTCCTGTAGGTGGTGAATTAATTGCTCATAAACTACTTTTTCGAGTAATTTTGACAGGAAAGGTAGTTTGGAAATTGGACGAAGATTGGGGAAGACGGCAGGGTCAAGATCAGGTTTTTTCACGATTGGATGTACAACTGCGTGTTTGAAAGCACAAGGAACTGTAGCCGAAGATAGACTACTAGTTATGATCTTTAAGACATCATATCGAATCACAGGAAAGACATCTTTCAGCAGTCTGGACGGCACCACATCGTCCGGAGAGCCCGAAGGCTTCATTGAGGCGACGATTTTTTCCAGATGGGGGAGCGAAATGGGTTCAAAGCTGGTGAGGGAGCCGTGTACAGGAACGGCTAAATCAACAGAGCCAGAAGAAGAAATGGAGATCTGGGATCTAATGTTCGTGACCTTATCCAGAAAAAACGTAAGGATCTGATTACAAAGAGCATTGGAGGGAGAAGAGAAAACAGTTGCAGCTGGAGAGAGGACAGCATTCAGTGTTTTGTATAAGACACGTTGATTGCCAGAATTTTTTGAGATGATGTCAGTAAAAAAACGGTTCCTTGCACCTCTGACTGCTCTCTGGTATTGAGACCACATGTCTCTCATGCAGTCAAAGGTAACAGTGAGACCATCTTTCCTCCATTTACGTTCTAGCCGCCTACAGTTTTGCCTGATGGAGCGAGTTTGTTCATTTAGCCATGGGTCATGCTTGACTTTGGATTGTCTCTGTTTGAGTGGGGCTACAACATCCATCACAGAACAGCAGGAAGTATAGAAGGTTTGCAATAAAACATCAGCATCCGTAGATGCACATGATGTGGAGATTGATGAAAAAGCAGGTAGCTTTTAATTCCTTTCATATAAAGACATGTAAGTCAGGGTAATTGGTAATTTAAAAATTTCCCCTGAATAACTTTGATTTTGTGTCCCCTGTAATGGACTGGCATTTTGTTTGGGTTGGTTCCTGCATTATGCCCAATGGAGACAGGACCCTTGTGTGAATAAGTGGTGTTTACTGTAAGTTGCAACCATTCTTCAGGTCTTTTTAAGTGTAACTCCAGAGGATGACTTTGTCGGTGCATAGGAAGACATGTGCCTCTCTTCCTCTCTTCCAGAGCTGAAGTCTCAGATCCAGAACAGGACAACTAGCTATGCCATGTCTCTGTTCTAACCTCCACCCCTTTCTGTTTCAGGATTACATACTCCATTTGCCATTCTTATCATCTCATGTCTGGGATTTGCTTCTCTACTGGTACACATCGAGAAGCACTAAAGTCAAAACCAACAAACTTACACCTGCAATAAAAGAATATCTGCTATCTCGGGAACCCAAACCTCCAGAAAATGAATGACTTCTGAATTAGTCCATTTTAATTAGTCACTGGATACATAACACCCTGGATTACAATGCATAGCATCTTAAAGAGAAGTGTCCAAAACAAAAACAGTATACACTACTTATTAAATCAAAGAATTTGTATATCTTTCTTATGGTTAGAAATATTGTCATGCAGACACCCTTTGCCCTTCAGTAATATTAATTCTTATCTTTGCATTAGCTTTCTATTAAGTTGATGTTAACTCTGAAAGTCTATTTGGCATCGAATGAGCACCTCACCAGAACCAGGGTGTGTTGCTGCCAACCCATAGGGAGTTGTTTTCTGAGTAGGAGATGCTATAGTGAATCTTGCCAAAGCTCAAGTGAGCATACAAGAAAGGCGATTATGAGATTTTAGTGTGTATTAGATTTTCAACACTCAGGAGTAGTCTGTTGGATCTCTTTACCCATGCTGTCCCAGAAATGTACAGTACCTCTGCTACATACAATATGTCCATTGGTATTTTAATAGAATGATTTTAATATCTCACAGATGCTGATCGCATTTTGTTAGCTCATCCGATATATTCTCATAATATTGAAAATTATTGAGCTGCATACACGTTTTTGTGTTTCAATGCTGATTAATTGATTGTAGAAATGTAACATGTATGCCCTATAAATGCTTATGGCAAGGGCCTTTTATTAAATAAGAAAATGTATTCTTAACTGCATCTTTAAAAAATATTTTGTGTGCAGGACATGACTATATTTTCATACAAATGATAATTAAAAATTCTCTCTGATATCCCACATAGCAGCTCATTTGCATGTCCAGAAGGACGAGGCTTCGCTACATGAAATTTATTACACTTGCGGCTTTGTTTACTTCTTATCAGCAGTTGCGCTTGTTTAGTCCTTGCACTCTTGCCTCTCAATTAACAAAGTACTGGCATGCTTATGTCCGTATGTGCTATATTCAGCATGTCTAAGAAATTAAAATGCCAAGTTAATTTATTCAGGTGATGGAATAGTACAACCAATCATTTTGATGGTTTCATTCTTCAAGTAATGTCTGCTCCACTCTACTGTAATGTAACCTTCACAAATATGCCTCGCCAGCAGCAGTTTCAATAGACAGAATACTCACTGTTTCAAGCAGGGACTGGTAAAAGCTCATTTATTATATATCACACAAACACTGGAAAAATGATCAGATTTATTTGTAAATTATAACCATTTCATCAAGAACTGAAATATGTTTGTAAAATCATTTTATTAGATGAAGCACAGTGAAGAAGATTAAAGAGCTGAACTTTTGTGTTTCTGACATTGTTTTCATTTTTAAAGCACAGAATTAACTTTCGCCTTTCACAGAGCAATTCCCTGACTCATATCTGTATACATCTTTATGGCTCCTTTATACAAAATATTAAACATTTACATATGTCCTAAAATATATGTTAGTAGCTGTCCATGATTACAGATGCTGCATGCATAGATAGATAGATAGATAGATAGATAGATAGATAGATAGATAGATAGATAGATAGATAGATAGATAGATAGATAGATAGATACTTTATTTGTCCCCAAGGGGAAATTGAAACTTTAAAGAAACTTACAATGGACAGTGAAAAAAAATATGTATACTGTATATAATACAGAAATAATATAACAAGCAACAAACTCTTAAACACACATGTGAACTTATGGCTTGGATACTGGAGAGCTGCTGCTGTCAATAACAGGTCTCTGTTAGCTTTCTCTTTCATCCCACCACCTACAAATGTGCCATGTACATTAATTGGATGTTCTTAATTGACCTTGTAAGTGAGTGCATGAGTATGACAGACTCATCCAGAGTTGGTACCTGTCTTTCACCTAATGCAGCCAGGACACATTTCTACTTCCCAATCATCCACCCATCTACCTACTCATTCATTTATCCATCTGCTAACGTACCTTATTCATTTCAGGTTTATGGAGAACCAGTGTCTATCTTGGCAGCAATGCCAGAAACCAATGTTGAACAGGGCAACAGTCTCTCACTGAGCACACTTATTCATATTATGGCCATTTACAGTTGCCCTGTAATGCAGTAAATGTGTTCGGAAAATGGATAAGTTTTAAACTACTTTTCTCAAAAAACCTCACGCTGTTCCAGTGTGGTGCTGAGGTGTCACCTGCTGCACTCGTGTCCCAATCCAGGTGGTTCATCATGTGGTGGGTCCGGCAATTTGCTATCAGCATGTGCTCCCAACTCTTCAAAGTTTTACTACATAGAACACAAATGCTAAAATCATTAAATATTATAAAAGCCTTAACAAGTACATCTAATCCACGATACATAAATTTATGGAGCATGAGGATGTTATGGGGTGATGATCAATGCCCGTTAAGATCTGTAGTGGAGACATGTGTCTGCATGAATAAATGAAGGTGTGTGTTTTGCTTACTGCGGTTGCTATGGAAACATTTTCCCATAATGCATCTTTGGCAAAATGGCAGCATGAGAACAATGTGAATTTCTCCTTGGGATTAATAAAGTATCTATCTATCTATCTATCTATCTATCTATCTATCTATCTATCTATCTATCTATCTATCTATCTATCTATCTATCTATCTATCTATCTATGAGTGAGTATGTGTATGCTGCTACCATTTTACGACTTTTATAATAGTATTTGCAAACAATGGATTGTACAAACCATTTTTGTAAAGTAACATAAGCACATAGTTTCCTTAAAGGAACGTAGATTAAAAAAGAGATGAATAATCATATAGTCATGTCTAATTAGCAATAAGAAAACATGCATTTTATAACTTCATCTGTTGGATTTTCATCATGGAGGCTTAGACCGTTTTCAGGCATATGGCATGCAGACTCTCACGTATAAATGATAAGTATTAAGGGTGAATAACTTGTCATGTTTCAAATTCAATTCTACTCACATGTCAACACATCAGTTCTCCACATGCTATCAGTGCTTCATGTCTTGTAGAGATTATGAAATATTATTAAAATGACCTGTTAGCATTTATTGTAATAAGCTTACCCTGTATGTTTGCCAAAAACTGTTATTGCCAAACAGAGCTGTGGCTATTATTTTACAAATAATCATTAATGTAGATACCAGAGTTCTCACACAAGCTCTCCCCTGTTATCGATTTATGTATATATATATATATATAAGTGTCAATATATGTGTACAAAGGACTAAAAAAATTGCCACACTTCTTTATTCAAGCAATGTAGGGTAAATGTCATACTGGCAAATTCATATATTCTTAGTCTTTTAAGAACTACTAATATTACCTCTTATTTTTCATATGACAGGAAAAAAATATACAGCCAGACAGATGAGATAAAATGTAAACATAACGGCACCAAACCTGACAGGTGGACCACCAGGTGTGTTTCAAAACTCTTTCATATTTTGTACGGATAAAGAATTGGAAAGAGGAATAAACTCTGGCTATGATTATTTTGCACTATATGACAAGCAAAAAACACTCAAATCATGTTTGGAAGTCAAAACATATGGAGGAACACAACTGACAGCTAGGTTGTCAGTTTTTGGCCTCCTAGTGTTTCCAAGAAAAATGTGGAACTAAAAATCGCTTGCTGCATTGATGATTGGGTCATGGTGTCTCCTCTGAAAATGGCAAAAATACTGGTCCATTTTTATAAGATTTTACAAATTATGAACAGTGGTGTTTTAATATATGTGTATTTCCAGTTCAACACATGAATTTGTATATATATATTCTTTCTTGCCACGGGACAAATAATAAATGCTGATTGAACACCATGGGTGTGATAAAAAGAATCAGAGGTACACTCTCCTTATTACCCAGCATTACTCTTTTGAGAAATATTGCTCTGTAGAACATCATCTCAATACAAGGCTATTCCACAATCATTTATGCTTTCTCACGGGAATGTTGAAAGAAATGAAATACGACACATGAACTTCAAGAAAAACCAACATAAAAGAAATGTTTAGAATTTGGATTGGTTTCTGCTTTGCACCTGATACCACTACTGTATTATAGGTACCACCTCTGCAACCCTGAACTGAATCATTCTGGTTCCATAATAAATCGCTGGATGGAAATGTGCGTCAAACAATTTAAGATGATTTATAAAAATTGTTAAAGAATACATTATGAAGTCTCAAGGTATTGAATTTAAAGTAAGCCATTTATGAATTGCAATGTAGCTTATGTGCCTGTTCTATTTGA